>NC_068362.1:91196450-91266450 GCF_020536995.1 Dreissena polymorpha
CCAAAAGTTACTGAAGAAATTATTTGAAGAAATAACGTCATTATACCAGCGAAATTCTCCGGTTGAACTCTTTTACAATGTAAATGAACCGTGAAAACAGACATAGCACATAAAATGTTAAATTCGGTGGAATAACATGATAAATAGAATAATAGGTTGGTGAGGTGGATGAAGAATGGTTATCTGGCTCGTCGGAAGATTTTATCGGGTTAGCCGAATAAATTCCTCCGACTTGCCAGATAACCATTCTCCATCCACGTCACCAACCTATTATTCTCTAAATATTAACAAATAATAAAATATGTGAACATTTATGTCGCTTAATCATCGATGTCAATATACGCGTATTCAGGTATAATTTAATATACGAATATCAGTGGTTCAGTTTGACTTCACGATTGTTTCATATTAACGATATTGAAATCGCTTCGTTGTATGCGAAAAATCTTGAGTCGTTACAAACCATGACTTAACATGATTATGTTTTTGTAAATAGGTCAATATCAATCATTGTAATTAATTGTAAGCATAAGCGAAAAAGATAGACCATAGATCATTTGTGTTTTGGTCTGATTGTTGTATATGAACTTTTATGATAATGGCATCATATTGCTTTGTACAGTTGCTTTTCTGCCCTTCGAACATTTTGGAACGTTCTAATTTTCAGCATGCGTTAAGTTCGTTTGGGTTGTACGGACGTGGAAGTGGTCTACCATTCCAGAGGTCCCCGGTTCAATTCCTGGCCGGGGCACTGGAAATTTCAAAAATGCTTCAAGTGTTTCTCGCCCATCTAGAGATGTACTGGTATAAAACCCAGGTAATTATCGCGTGTATCGGTGCTATACACTGAGCACGTAACAGAGCCAAGGGATCTATTCGCAAAGAGCTAGGGTATCGCACCCGGATTCCTTGTATCTCAATATTGTCTCTTCTGCTTGCTGTCTCTTCAGCAAAAACCAAAGGACCCCATTGGAAATAAGTGCTTGCATTTTTAAGGGTTATCCTTGACTGCAATTTCAAAAGAAATACATATAAACTGTTCACTAATCATTGCCTCACATTTCTGTAACTGTATAATTAACAAACGTGACATTTCTTATGTAAGCGGTGTGGTGTTTATAACAGCTGCCATTTGTTGTAATAACTGAACTGGTAATACTACATTTACAAAACATATTCCAACTATTGCGAATTTTATAGTGTAGCTGACATCGTTTAATAATGATGAACCGTTCATATATATTTATTTTGTTCGATAATGAAAAAACTCTCTAGCCAGAGAGACGATACGGGCGAGAACCTCTAATCGGAGTTCCCATATTTGTAAGAGACGAACCCCAAACTGTCAATAAACTTCTTAATTTGCTGTTTAAGCTTATGATATTTGCGCTTTGCATTGGGAAGCTTAGATGGTACTTAGATAGCTTAATTTCCAGAATTGAATTGTTGCTTCAACTTTCATCGGATCCGATCTTGTACCTTCACTTCTAAAACCAAAGTAGTTTTTGTCTGGCGGAAACATTGAACTTGTGACTTGTAACAGGTTGAGTTTGAGGTTATGATCATCAAAACGCTTCAGTATGGTATTAACATGAAATACATGGTATGTTAAAGCCAGTTACAAAGTCAGTATATCGTTTTGAATCTGCACAACTCTCAGACCCTTTTCGGACTTTATTCGCAACTTCTTGAGCATAGCGTTCACCTGAGAAATCCAAAAGGACTTGATTTCTCATCTAAAAAAGAAATCTTCATTCCAACGAAATTGCGACTATTCCTATTCATAAATATAAACTTAAGAAAAATGCACCTCTTCCTTAAAACGACGGGATGTATTAATTAACGGTATGTAACTTGTTTCTTACCTTTGTTCAAATTGTATGTATTTTTGTTCGTTTGTGTAAAGTGTAATGCTAGGAAAACCCAACGCCCTCCTCATTTGACTCCAACATTTCGAAAATGTTTTTTCCCATGAAAACTGTATTACTAAAGTAGTGTTGTAGTTTTACAATTCGCTAGGAGAGTTCGCGCTTGTAGCGTTACTTACTGCTACGACTTATGCATTATAAATTATAAATGATCTAATCCTACGACGTTTTTTCTTGCAATATGGTGTTTGTGTTTTAAAATTATCGATCATATATTTCCTCTTTTACTTCCTAGTACATGTAAATCAGTTAATATGTGTTCTTTGGAGAGGCCTAATTTGAGCGGCTCATTTTGTATTGCCTGTTCGACAGATCATTTTGGTAATCGATTATACTCTGGCACTGTTGCAATTGCCTATGAGCGATATATGCGAGTTGACAAGCGATATCAACCGCAAGCTTTAAAATGCACATATTAAATACGTTCCCGAAACTTTACAGTGGATCACTCTCTAAAGCAAGGTGTATTGTTAAGTGTGCTACAAACAAATATAAATATCCTGTACGAACATAAATGATAAATATGCATATTCGGTCATTTACAGTTGTAATATGCACTTATCCGTATAGCAAAAGGCGAACGCATATATACAGATACCTTTTAGCTCTATAACTTTATTTCAATGTATATGAGTGGGGTAATTGGTCTTGCAGATCGAAATGAGTCGTATACGTTTATTCAAATGTTACTCGATAAAGCTTGTGTAGGTGTGAAGTTTAACATGAGACGAAATCTTGTTTACGTTGACTGATGAAAATAGTTTGATTTAATGGGATTCACCCAATCGACTAGCATTAGTGTGTACTTCTCATGTTTTCAAATATTTCATTATTAAATCTTAAGTATTCAGAAGGCATTAGAATAAGATCTTACGTAGCACTTACAATTTTATAAATCAATAATTACTGTGTAATATTTACGACTTTTTATCCAAATAAAGCACGCATTTGATCTAATGGCGTATAGAAGGTTGTCACTGCAAATGATGAATTTGCAGTATTATGTCCAATGAATAATTTGGACTTGTCCAATCCATTCATAACGAAATACGTATGAACTACTTTTTTCATGCTGTTTTTGATGGTTTAATAAAGTTACCAGTAATCTAATAATATGTTGTTATTTGTTTTAGTTCAAACATGTTTAAAACTTTTATATTAAATTG
The DNA here is from genome assembly GCF_020536995.1 of Dreissena polymorpha. Taxonomy (NCBI): domain Eukaryota; kingdom Metazoa; phylum Mollusca; class Bivalvia; order Myida; family Dreissenidae; genus Dreissena; species Dreissena polymorpha. Next base: position 91,199,545 of record NC_068362.1, read on the forward strand.
GCATTCAAAAGTATTTGAAACAGTTACATCACGCAATTGTATGGTGTATTGATGTTATTCGTGTATTGAACGTTGTATATATTTCATAATTATAGCACATATGCGAAGCCGTTTGGTATGTTACTGTTATCTGATGTTTATTTTCGAGAAGATGAAAAGTTCCCCACTAAATGATTGACATTACTGTAATGACAGAACATGTTCGGTTGTAAGCAGTTTCAGAATCTCTCTTTGACATGTGCTTTTAATGACATAACATCGGGTACGTGTCCTGACCCATTTTCAGTGAAAAAGACACTTTAAGTACAATCATACTCATGCATTCCAAACACACGAACCAACCATAATGATATATGCGTATTTGTTTCCCAATTAATTACTTCCATATAAATAATTTTTAAGAAATTGTTATGCTCTAATACAATTGGACGCACAGTGTCATAAACCCCAAGAAAGAAGTCAATAGTCGAGTGTTCGTGTTTAAGTAAAAAAAAATGTCAGACCAATTAAGTTACCATCAATACTTATATTATCAATTGTATCGTCCACATTGCGTGTTCACTTTATTTTCCAATTTGGAAGTGCTATCGGTCTATGTGTGTGCACGACTCGACTACGGCTGTGATATTGATGTTTTCGTGTAAATGAAATATTTTCCGCGTTATGCCATAATGCTTTAGGAATGTGTCATTGTTGGACTCGAACAGATATGTTTCGATGCATATATAAAGTATTACATAACCCAATCGTCAACCTTACAGATACACCTAATATATTACCAGATTAATCTCGATGACACATGATTTTTGATTGTTTTTACGTTCGCCATGTTTTTCACCATATCACTGCGTTCAGTTAACCTACGCACACTTTTCTGGGCTAGCTAGTATACTAATACTTAGCCTGGGCTAGCTAGTATACCAATACTTAGCCTGGGCTAGCTAGCATACCAATACTTAGCCTGGGCTAGCTAGTAGACCAATACTTAGCCTGGGCTTGCTAGTATACCAATACTTATCCTGGGCTAGCTAGTATACCAATACTTAGCAAGTTTTCTTGATGTAATGATATTTATTCTAATGCAATTTTAAATCCAATCGTGCAAACTAAACTTCTAAGCCAGACTCGAACCAGTACTTCTATTAAATAAGATATATGCAAATCCTTGCATGGTCAACTGTGACATTAACCTTGACGTGAGCATTAAGGTTTTGACACTAGAAAATGGCCATGCTATGGTGATCATCTGTGCCGATATATAACGGAATCCCATGATGAACAATTTCCAAATTGTAAATGGAGGCTTGAAGTCATGACCTTAAATCGCGCAACATACTTTTGCACGCGACTCTTTTTCTTGAATGTTTTTCTCATGATAATCAGAAATTATTTTAAAACCCCATTATAAACATCAAGGTTTTGAAACAAAGACTAATGGATCCCCATCACCACACAAACTATAACGCAGGAAGTCATATAACCGAACAAACACGCATATACACGCATACACACACACACCCGAACAGGGGTAACAATATTTGAAATGTCTCCTTAAACATTGAGTGGGCATAATACAAGTAAACAAAGTTCCTTAGATGCTATTTCGTGTCTACACTTCAGATGCCATTTTACATATGGTTTGGTTTATGGTACTTAATGTATGACGGATAATTCTAATGTAGAAAGATTTAACCTCCCGTCGGGCATTGCAGAAGTGGTATCAATTATCATAATTGCTGTGTTGTTATTAAACATCCCGGAGGTGTTGATGGAAACCTCTTTGACAATTAGCAACAACATAGTCAAATGATTGCTTCAACGCTGAGTAAGCAATCAACCGATGATATAAGAAACTGGTGCCATTAAACACAGAATGCATACAAATTGATCATAAATTTTATTACGAACGTATAACACAACAATACTTAAGTTATATACTAACTAAGAAAATGAGTCTTAATACAGTTATCTATAATGAACCTAACGTTATTTGTGTACACTTACATTAAATAGAAGTCAATGCCGATGAAAGGACAGTGTGTTGTGTAATTTTAATATCAGATAAATTAAATTTAAAACGAACATCTTATAACAATCGGCGTCTGAAAACCGGTAACACAATTTAAGATTTGAAATAAATCACTGTAAAAGCAAGCAAAGCACAGATTCAAATCATCATGAGAAAACAAACTGACGAATATTTTTTTATATTGCATATTTTACATTTGAGTGTCGACATTAAAGCAACGTTTCTGGTAATGAGGTTTTGTGCGTACACGCAAGTGAAAAAGGCCGATTTTATTGGTCTGCGACAGACATAACTCAATGCGGGGTTGCAATTAATTGAAAGAAAGTTTCTCCTTTGCAATGAACGCGCAAAACATATTGATGGAAAACCGTTTTATTAACCGTTATCTGATATTACATCTCAAGTGTTTGACCTGTAAGTCATATTTCTTAATAAATATATCACGGTGATGTTTAGGAATAAATATCAAGTTTGCAAAATATGCACTTGAACGTGACTTTCGTTTCAATTACCGAAAACAATATAGTTAAAATTATATATGTATCTATTCATTTAAAATAAAAACACCCATTTAATATATTTCTACCTTATCCAAATTGAAGGGATAAGCGGTAAGAAAATTTATATATTTGTGAACAAGAATGTCTCTCCTTATTGAGTTTCTAGAGGGGCGGTTTTATTATATAGGCTCAGTGTACACCCTTGTTTCCGTCATTATCACATTCATAGTCAGACATACAATAAGGGTATTACAATAGTTGAAACCATTATTATTGTTTTCTTCGTCGGCATGATCTTCATAACCATGATCATCATCAAACAATCATTATCATTATCATCGGCGGTAATCTAACTTAAACAATAGCATATTTAAATATCTTCGCCGATAATGACATTTCACCTACAGGTTTCGTCAATGCTACTAATCATAACATTATGTATATTGTAAAATACCGAAATGATGAGAATGCGGCTTTACAACATGTGTGTTCAAAGTCCAGTTTGGTTCATATACACAACGCATTTTTCATTGATAATCGAGCATAAGGTCTCAATAGTTCGCCTTTTCAGTTGTTCAACATTTGAATGACATTTTCAAAACCAATTACATTAAATAACCTTAATTATTTAAACAAAACAATTGAACTGAATTGATTAATGTTTTTACTTTTTTTTATATCATTATCAAATATGTAAAGAGTATGCAAGATCCTCAACACCACAGATGCGTTTTATGTTCTGTAATTACCGTTAACTTATGGGTTAACCATATACGATAGTATATTCTTTATTCTAATTATTAACACATTCGGGGAAATAAGACTGAAACAGTAAACTGTAATTTTCATAATAATCTATTTTAAGAGAAGAGCGCATTGATTATATTGATATAATCAGGTACACTTGAACAATAGTGAGAACACATGCACCGAAAGCATAATAAAACACGGCGTATACTTCATAACAGCCGTAGAAATTCACCTATTACTTGTTGCGGAGTAATTTGAATAATTACAAAGTAGTGTGCAGCATTACCCGATATTAAAAGCTAATCTAAGGGTAAACGTAAATTCTTTCTACATGTATGCATAACATTATTTGAATTTAAAATACATAAGCTGGCGATTTGCGACAACTACAAAAGAGGACTAAGATGATTGGTTAGGTGACTTTCAAGATTATTGGATCAGAAAATTGCCGTTAAATAGTTGTTTTGGACCATTAAATGAATCATTACCAAAAACGAATGAATTCCGATGATACTCCAGGAATTGTGCATCTAAAATGCATTTACAGTTTCTGCAATGTGAATACACACAAGAAAATCGCACCAAGTTTAAACTTTGATATACATTGCTTAACCTTTGATATTTGTTCAATATAGTAAAATTATGAATAACTTAAGTACCTGTAATATAGGTAATTATTATAGAAACAAAGCTTTTAATGTAAATTTAACACTTACGAACAATAACAATGGAAATACATCATCGCATTTCATAAAACGATACTAAGAAATGATTATAGTCTGTAAGGAGTTTTCAGGAGATATCGATTAACGAATAAATAATTTTAAAACAATATATATATAACTGCTCATTTTATTATAATTATATATTAATTAAAATATACTTTTATAATAAAAAGCTATGCAATTAAATAAAATGTAAGTAGTTTAATAAATTGAGAATGCCATGTTGAAAATGTATGCATTATTATAACCCATTTCTTCACACAACTCTGTTGAAGTTAATATACTACTATTTTGCAATGGTTGTCGGTATACATTAAACAATTGGTGTAAGTTGTTACATAATAAATATTACACCACTTGCGACAATCTGTTTGCAGAACCCTAGACAGAATTCAATTGAATTTTCGTGTAGTTTTGATTGGTGTCCAATTGAAACCATGACATGTCTTATGTATTTTGTTTTGCTTTTTAGTTATGTATTTTCAAAAAAATTAACTTGACTTTACTTGACTTGGAACTATAGTCAGCTTATCTATCTTTAATTGAACCAAACAAAATTATTAACCAGGGTAAGAAACAGCTTGTTCTCGTAATTGTCTGATGTACTCAAATTTAGATTTCAATTAATAACACAGTCTGCTAAGGCGGTTTTTATTTATACGCTGAAAGTATAATTATTGATTTTGCAAAGTATCCGCTTCCTCTAATGTACTCGATATATAAACTAGCTGAGACCTCATAATTTTCTACCGATGAATATGAATAGCAGCATCGATTTATAGAACCGATAAGACAGCTAATGACTTATGCAACATTATTGTTGACATAACATATTAATCTTTTTGGCACACTGTCATCTTTTATATATTATTCTTTCTCGATTGGACGAAAACCAAAATTATAATTAATCATACAAATGTAAACAGGGAACAAAAGCGAACAAACGTATACAAGTGGTACACGTTTGGATAAGATATTTGTTAGTAGCCTTTCATACGACTAGTTAATGGTGTAATTATGTAATTCGTGATAGTGCTTTTGTAGTCCCAGTACTACAATATGATATCGTATAGTATTATTTGTTTAAATACTATCTTGCTTTTATGAACAGTTTAATTTATTGAATTCAAGTAGGCCATATTTAAAATGTAATTAATGAAATATGTAATTTGACCGTCGTGTGCGCTCGATAGAAGAAATTTGCATATATACTTGACACGCCGCCAACCATAAATTATACAATTATTTTGTTATACGTAATAGAACAAAAGTAAGAATGTGTAGGCGCAGTTGGGGCAGTATAAGAACAGTTTTAGTGCATGCCCTTTGTGAACGGAAACATAACCTGCGATAATGTTGGCATAAAACATAAATGAAGTTTGCTTTCTGTGCCTCTTAAGAAACACATTGACATCTTTTTATTATTTTAACAAAGAAAAATAACTCAATTAAATTGTTTAATTTCATCAAGTAGTTGTCTTAATTTACATTTACTCGTAACACCTATTCACTAATAATAATATAAGTCTTATCCAAGAAATTCATACATGTTGCAAACGTAAAACGCGAATATAAATACATTTAATTATAAATATTTGTTTCCAACTCCGAGCTTTCAAAATACAATTGAATAAGAGCAAAAAACAAATAAAATGCTGCGAAACGTTAACGAATACTTCATAAAGTATTCGCATTGTCTTCATGAACCATTCATGGGGGTTCTTCAAGAAGACTTCATGAGAAACATTTGAAGCTAAAATGAGACTTATTCATGAAAAATTGAAAAATACTTAAAACACCTATTCAACTATTCATGAAGTGGACAATGCATAAAATCTTTATCATATCATGCATACTTAATGCACATGTAGAGTTCATGAAGAGTTCAAAAAGTATGCACGGCTAATATTCATGAAGTATTCATGAAGTATAAACATTTAAGTTTTATTCATGAAATTGTACATATTTCATATTCATGATGAACTCATGAATTTCTTGCTCAGTTGTTCATGAAACTTTACTTCATGAAGATTTCATGCATTTTTCATTTAATATTTGAAGGTCTCATTTTAAGTTCATGAGTATTTACTTTATAAACAATTCATGAATATAATTTTTTTGACACTTCATGAAAATTTAGTTATTAAAGTTTTCATGAAGTGAAACCTCTATATTAGCCTTGTCAACAGATAACAAGTCTGATCACTAAAAAAACTCAAACATCAAAGACAGCACAGAAAATAAATTTAGTTTAGGCATCTGATGGGATCAGGCTCCTCTGTACAAGTAACTTGTCACGTCTTTCACAAGGTGTTTGATCACTTTGCTCTGAAATCATTTAGATAACAAATGTAGTCACAACTTAACTTAAACAAGAATACTACATGACTACATGGTCTGATACTGTCATAATCTTTTTTATTAAGTCAGTATTGAGTGAACTTATTATCAAAGTATTCAAAAAAATAAAACATATTTAATCACAACATTAGTATTTTCAAATTGAAGTCAATACCAGCATAAAATCAAATAGCAAATAAACCCGTGTTTCCAACATAAGCAACGCAACTTACAATTTTACAACATACCTTAAATATCCATGTTCCTAATTCAAAGTAAAGACAAATGATATGTCAATGGTTGGCGATGATATTTCCAGATGAGATACTAACAATGAAAAGACTACATTCTTCCCCACAGCTAACCAACTTCCGCCGAAAAATGCTATTCTTACAACTGTACATACTTTCGGTACAATTCAGGTTACACTACACTAAAAGCTCACCTGGAAACTCAAATACAATCTGATATGGAACAGTTGTTGAATACACTGGTTTTCATGAGTGTGGACGGAAGTGCAGAAACAGCAATTGTTGGAACAATGCCTTACAGGCATGGACATGCTGGTTTCCGGTAACTGATGTCGTTCTTGTCTTGACATAGTCTAAGGACCTGTACAGTGTATCTGTCATTTGTTCCAATTAGAGTGGTAGTATTTGCTTGTGATGTTCAAATAAAATAAGATGTATAAAATGTATAATCAATATTACATAATATATGTATATAGTTATGAAATGTAGGGTTACGTTTGATTTTGGGTATGTACAATAATATTTTATTCAGAGTAATGGCGCAGATGTTTCCTTAATTCTGACAAAAATATCTGATCTGCCCAATGACTGAAAACATTCATAAAACAATAAATTGATGAAAAGTTCATGGATTGTTCAAGAATCTTAAATTCAAAAAAATATACATAAAACATTCATTAAATAATTTATGAATAGTTCATTAGTGGTTTAAGAATACAAAATTCCAAAGATATTTTCATGTATTCTTGAAACATTTTATGAATAATTCATAAAACATTCATAAAATAATTTATGAATAATTCATGGGTGGTTTATAAATTTTTAATTAAAAAAATATTCTTAATTTATACTTAAAACATTCTATGAATAATTTATGAATTTTGGGAATCGTTGATATATTATTGATATCTTCATGAGTTGGAAAAATCTCACTTCGTGAAGAAAACTTCATGAAGTAATGTTAAAAATAAATGAAGAAGAATTCATGAACAATTATTTAAAGTATGAAAAAATCATGATTTTATGAATATCATTTCGCAGGGGATGTTTTTCTTCGACTCTTTTAGTTAAAGATCTTCTCGTTTAAACTTCAAACAAGCTGGTGGTTCATTTGACATGTTTTTCTCAAGGCAATACTCAAAGTCCAGTTAAATGAAGTTTGTATGAACATTGAATAATATGGCAATACGTCAAAACTGAAATAAAGTATTTTCTAACAATTCGGTTGCTATTTATTACATACATTTTGGATTCACAATTCTAGGAAAATTGTATATGTAAAGCTAATAGCAGTGTTTAAAATGTTCACATAAATTCCTACCAAGTCCAATAATACAATATAACAGCCTAATTGAAACGCATGTTAACGACTTTGGGATTCTTACTGATTAGCGAAACATGTTCTTGTACTTAAAGAAACATTGATAACATCTATAAACTGTCATTATGATTATATAATTACACAGTGCATGGCGCTTTGCTTGAGAAGTTGGAAAAGCACGTTTAAATTAATGCATTTGAATATTATAACATGTTATTTAGTATTGCGTAATGAAGTGCTTGGAAAAATATAAAACACATGTGCGTATGTTATCATGAACTTTGCCATACCACCCTTCTTTGCTTTTCTTTTTATTTTTATATAAGGACAATCAGTTAAATTCAAATCAGGTATCCACTGCGACTGAAAAAATAAAAACGTTGTCACAACACAACAACTAGAGTGTGCGAATGTGTTCATTTTATACATGTTTTACTCCTGTTTATTGTTGATAACTATACGAAATCCAGTGATAATACAGTAGTATGTGTCGATTTAATATTTAAAATAAAACATCAACTACACATGATCTATCTAATTTGCATATATGTATGTCTTCGTATAATTATATAAGAGCCAATATAAAATTTCGCCCAAAAGTTTGTCCTTTGCAATTATTTTAAGACACATTCACATATAAACAGTTTTATGGACGTTTTTGATGATATTTAATGTATATGTCCAGAAAGAAGCAATTTTATTTTCCTTTTATACATGTATATGACAATAACATGCGAATGAATTTCCTACTTTGCCTGTTTTTTGCTGTCCCAATTTTGATTTTTTTACTATATATGCAAGTTAATCCACTTTTCCTAAAGGTTTGTACCATAATCTTATATAATTCATAAAATACATCATCCAAAAATATATATTTCACTATCAATGTAATATTCTTACTATGTTTTACCTAAAAATAACCAGCTTAAAACTTGTCCCCCAAATACAAAATGGTTTTGTCCTTACAATAACTATGCTGTGGGTAGAAATATTTCGTAAGGGTAAAATCATGAATGCTGCTCTTAAAAAGGAGGCGATAAAGTTCTAAAATGGCGGAGGCATGGCAAAATGTGTACAGTTATTATGGTGGCTGACATTTTTGTGAAAACATATGAGTATGTAGAATAATAATTTTTAAACTACTCTTTTTAAGTAACCAGTTAACAAAGTTTGCCCTTATGCTGTTTATCGATGCTAAAATCTGTTTAACAGTATATGTTGAGAAGCTTTGTTTCACACAATCAGTAGTTGTCTCCATTTGCCTATTTGTTCATTTATTGTAAATATTCTATGTGTGAGTCCTTACAGTAACTGTCCTTCCCATAACGCAGACTTTCGTTATTGTAAGTACAGGACTCGTTATTGTAAGTATGATTTGCTTAATATATGGTAACAAATGGATTTTCTGCACACTGCATAAATGTTAAATGTGTATTATTAAAAAGAAAATGTCAATTTAAATTGGAAATATGCACGAGCCTGAAATAATATGCCTTGAATATTCCAGTTATAAATAATGTTATTGGAAGGACATGAAGGGTTACTGAAAAGACTATTTTAGTAAAAAATATTAATAAAGAATATAAACTAACGCTGGTAAAATGTTTACTTGCTTAAAGTTTACTATATATTTATTATATACACATCATAATTATAAAAATAACATATTTGCATTTTTTGATGTTGTTACTCTAAGGACTAATTGGAAATGATTCAATTTTGTAAGCGAATAATAATGACATTATATAAATATCAATTTAACATTTAATCATGACAAACATGGAGGCAAACAGAAACATTTTAAACAGGTAACACATTTAATTGCTAAAAATACAACTTTGTATTTTCAGAGAATGGCCTTAACAAGTGCTGAACGGCAGAGACGATTCCGAGCGAAGAGAGATGCTGATCCTCAGAAAAGAGAATCTTATCTAAAAAGGGGACTAGATAGATATAGAAATGAGTTCAAAACAGAGGAAAAAGCCAATCGCAGAATTACCTGAACGAGAGAAAAGATCAGTCAGAAAACGCTGGCGCCAACAGAAGAGAAAGGACCGAGCTAGAGTTAAAGACGCGCAGAAGATTTAAAAAAAATGTTCAAACACCACCATCGAGTTAAGATGAACAACACAGTCATCAAAAGTCACGTGCCCTGAAAAAGAGACGTCGCGAAGAAGCGAAGGTATACAGAGGTAAGAGAAAATTGGAGCTTGATATTAAGCACTTGAAGAAGAAAGTAGATATGTATAAAAAGAGGTTACACAGGCAGACAGTGTTGATACACCAAGGAGAAAAACAAGGGAACTGTTAAGACACTTAACACCAAAAGAAGTAAAAAGGTCATTGTTTAAATGTCAAGTTATCATGGAAGCTATCCGAAAAAATACAAAGAGAGGGGGAAAGCTGAAAAGGCCGACATACGAAAGTTTCTGTGTAACCAAACTTTGAAAAAATATAAATTGAAAACAGAAACACACAGATACATTGGCTACAATAGTCCAAAGAAGAACAGAACAAGATTTCAAACCCTTACAAAAAGAGAACGTCAAAAAGTGTACACCTTTTTATTCGAAATGATAGTTCCAGGATAGTTCCTGGAAAGAAACAAACCAAAACATTGAAAAAGACACGGAAGCAGCGAAAGGTTTTATTACATGATTAAAAACATTGCACAAACAGTTTTTGAGTGAAGGAAAGACACGAATTAGTTACTCTTCATTTTGCAGATTACGCCCTTTTTTCGTTGTATTCCCTAGACAGAGTGATAGAAACACATGTATGTGCAAAACATGTAACAACACTGAACCGATAGCTGAAGCACTGAAGCATGCAAAAGTTATTGAAAGTGATGATCTAAACGTCCTTGTTAGTAGCAAAGTATGCGAAATAAGTAGCAGAAAGTGTATGTATGGTGAATGCACAAAGTGTAAAGGAAGATTACATACTGTTGACAAAGAAAATCTTGATAAAGATATTACCTGGCATGAATGGAAAACAAAGAAAGAAGTCAGAAACATAAAGAAAAACAAAGACATTACAAAAAAGACAATTACAATAACAGTTAAAGAATCACAGACTGGACCTGCAATGACGTTAATTGATAGGTTTGAAGAGCAATTGACTAGATATTCTAAACACATTTACAGAGTGTTTAACTAATATGAATATTTTGCGAAAAGAAAAGAAACAATGAACGAGGATGAGTGCATTATTCATGTACATTTTTCGGAGAATTATGTTTGTGGGTACAGTGCTGAAATCCAAAGTGTACATTTCGGGGGTTCCAAAAAGCAGATTACATTACATACAAGGGTAGCTCATGTCAAAGGAGAAGGTCCATTCACCTTCTGCACAGTAAGTGACTCTCTCGTACATGGACCAGAAGCTGTTTGGGCTCATCTTGCTCCTATTCTTGCTGAAATACGGAAGAAGTATCCAAAGGTCATACATATAGAAATATTCAGTGATGGCCCTGTCACCCAGTACCGCCAAAAGGCAAACTTTTACTTAGCAACACTAAGGGCAAAGTCATTTGGATTTCAAACTGTACTTTGGTCATTTTTTGAAAGTGGGCATGGTAAGGGTATCCCAGATGCAATTGGAGATGCACTGAAACGACAGGCAGACAATAAATTAAAATATGGCAGTGACATCACATCAGCCAAGACTTTCATAGAGGTTTTAACTAAAGAGTCAAACGTTAGCATGTACTTAGTAACATAACCAGACATCCAGGAAATAAAGGTCCTGTTAAAAGCACCTTTGAGAGCTGTACCCGGAACATTGAGTCTTCATCAAGTAAAGATTATATCAGAAGGACAAATAGCCTTTAGAAACTTTAGCTGTGACTGCGAAATAGGAATTGAGCACAAAGATCATGAGTATCAAAGCGTGTCATTAATAGACGAAAAGGTCAAACAGACTTATATAGGTACATTTAATCGAACCAAAGGATTAAAACGGTCAACAGAAACATAAGTTACTGAATGCCAGAAAAGAAGGAAAACGGCATCAAATGAGATTGAAATTCAACAACCAATACCAAAGGAGATTCAAACAAAATGTACTCGTAACAACAAGGCACGTAGTTCCAAATTTAGCCCAGGCAAAGGGCAGTCTGATCAGAAAATAGATAATGAAGATTTACTTAGACGTTTGAACATGTGTCATACCTTCACAGAAGTAGGTGATATTTTATCAACGTTACCTGAAATGACATGTAGAGTAAAACCTAATGAGATAAGTGTTTATGAAAATAAACTTGAAATAGATTTTGATGCATTTTTTATATACCTAGTGATTTAGATAGTTCAGAACTATATCCTGTTGAGGTCATTGCAGATGGTAATTGTTTACCATCATGTGGAAGTGTGTTTGCCTTTGGTACCCGAGAACGTACTGAAGAAATAAGAACACGAATTATTAAGGAAATGCATGAAAACGAGGGTACTTACCTGAGTAACGAGTTCCGCAATAGAGGATGTTCTAGTCAAAAGGACCTAGCCAAACACTTTGCTCAATATTCAGACTTTTTCATTCCTAGAATGGCCCTAGACCAAGATATTATTAAAGACATATTTAGAAAAGAAATAATGTCTTTGACAAAAAATAGATCAGACATGGGTATTTGGCAGATTTTTGCCCTGTCACGTGTTCTGAATGCCCCGATTAGAAGCGTGTATCCTGAGAAAGGAAATCCCAATGTTCGGCAAGATCTTAATCGATTGATATTACCGAGGACAGACATGAAATCTGACGTAATTTACATTTTGTGGACAAACACAAGAGATGACATTCCATAATCAAATTGGTCTCCAAATCATTTTGTTTCTCTTCTTCCATTTACACACGACTGTAGAAACGATGTGAACAACAATGAAAACAATCTTAAAGAGAATGTAAATAACAATAAAAACACTGATATTAATGGTAAAAATAATGGTGAAAAATGTGAGAACAAAAGTGAAAACATTGACAGTAAGGATGATTCAAAGAATACATATTATAGTGATCTTGGTGATAAGAGTGAAAAGAATGGTGATGTTGATAAAAACAGCAGTGATCAGAGGAAAAAGAGTGATGTTAAAAGTGAAGAAAATGGTGAAAAAAGTGAAAACAAAGACAGCGCTTGTACAGAAAATGAAAAGAAAAGTGGCGACAGCTATGAAAATTTTGTGCCTGACATACATGAATGTTTGAATCGATATGTTATAGTGAATTTCAATGGAAGGCCGTATCCAGGACAGGTCAAGGATGTTGAGAATCAAGAAGCTGAAATTTTGTGTATGCACCAACTAGGGACAAACAAAACATCAAACTGCTTCTTTTGGCCCAATAAAATAAAGGACCTCTCATGGTATGATTATACAGACATTATGAATGTCATACCAGACCCAATCTCCGTGCCGAACATTCACGATTTCACAATTAATGAAGCTTTGTTTCAAGCAGTACTTTTGAAGTGCAAAAAATAATTTTAGCAGTTCAAATGATTTAGCAATTACTAAAATAAATGGTTATTATGTTCCTTACAATAACATAGCTTATTTGTTGAGTTTTTAAACTCCATGTTGTTGATTTTTATCATTTTTAGTGCCATAGTTGTTGTTTACAGTTTAGAGTTCTTTGGCAGTTTGTAATATCATTTAAAATTTGGAGTGTTAATTTTTATTCGCTGTGTTGTCCTTACAGTAACAATGTTGTCAGTTCTGTAACCTTATTTTTTCAAAATTTAAGATATGGGATTATGTTTGTGGCACAGTAAACCAAAATGATTTCTTGAAATGATGTGTTAGTTGTAATCAGTAGTTTTGTGTTAATTGTTAAGTTACAGTTACAAATAAAGAATTTAAATGAAATTGTATTTGTAGATTGTCCTTTCAGAAACAAAACCAGTCCTTGCAATAACGGGCATGTCCTTCAAATAAAATGCCATATTTTGTTTCATATATCAAAAAAATAATATTTGTAATAAAAGGTATTGAACAAAATGAATACATTTACTCATGTAGAAAATAAAATCTAAGTAAAAAATTACTGGAATTAAAAATCATTTACAAACACTGATGTTTGATGGCCGACTTTGCAACAAATTTGTTATCAAACGTAATAGACGTAATAAACAATAATGTTGGAAAACATGTTTTTCTCTTTTTTGATAGAAAAACATAAAACTAAGTATTTGTCAACATAAAGTTTTTTATTCTTAGAGTGGTTTAGTTTTAAAATAATAATATAATAAAATAAGGTTCACTATTTAACCTACATGTTCAGAAATATCATTTTACTGATGATTATTTTTCTGAATATTAATACTTATGCTAATATCCGCTCTGTACTGTGTCATGTATAATATCCATCTACATTTCTCAGCGAGTAAACAATACACTAAAGATAGCTGAATTTTGTAATTTGCCTGAAGTGTTTATCCATTAGTGTTATGCATATTTTCCGAATACTATGTCGATGTAAATTCTTATATGGGTACTATTGTGAGGATGAAGCTATAATTATAAGAGAAATTAATCCCCATTGGTTCAGAAAGAATGGCATACATATGTTATATGAATTGCGCATTTAGCAAATAAAACTCATTATTTCATTTAAGGTTTACAACGTCCAACCAACCTGTGCTAAGAACATGATAAATATGTTTTTAATACACAACCAAGTTATTGTCCGAACATGAATATTGACTATCAACATATACATAGAATGAATATGCACACTGTCCAAATGGTAGATGGGGTCATGACCTTCAATCGAGCGACATCCTTTTGCACGCGACTCGACGTTTGCTTGAATGTTTGTCTCTTGATAATCATAAATTATTTCAAAACCCCATTATAAACATCCAGGTTTAAAAAAAAAGAATTATATATTCCCCATCCACACACAAACTCTCACGCACGAAGACATATAGGCGAACAAAAAATGCATACACACGCTTACACACACATCCGGACAAGGGAAACACTATTTGAAATTCAACCATTATCATTAAGTGGGCATACTGCGCGAAAACAAAGTTCCTTGGATGCTTTTTAGTTTCTATACTACAGATGCCAGTTTACATATGTTTTGGGAATCGTTCATGGTACTTAAGTTATGACAGATATTACTAATGTAGAATGATTTAGCGTCCCGTTCCGAATTACAGAAGTGGTTACAATCATCATAATTGCCCTGTTGTCATTAAACATCCCGGAGGTGTTGAGGGATACCTCTTTGATAATTAGAAACAACACAGTCAAATGATGGCTTCAAAGCTGAATTAGCAATCAACCGATGATTAAGAAACGGGTGCCATTAAACACACAATTTATTCTTATTGACCATGAATTTTATTACGAATGTATTAAACAACAACACTTAAGTTATATATTTACTACGAAAACGAATCTGAGTACAGTTATCTATAATGTACCTTTCGTTTATTTGTGTACACTTATATTAACCAGAAGTCAATGCCTATGGAAGGTAAGTGTGTTATTTAATTTCGATATCAGACAAATGAAAACTGAAACGAATATCTTATTACAATCTGAAACGGTAAAACAATTTCAGATTTAAAATAAATCACTGTAAAAGCAAGCATAGCGCAAATTCAAAACATCATGAGAAAACAAACTGACGAATATTATTTTATATTGCAATTTTACATTTGAGCGTTGACATTAAAGCAACGTTCCTGTAATAAGGTTTTATGTGTACACGCAAGTGACTAAGGCCGATTGTATTGGTCTGCAGCATATATAACTCAATGCATATCAAGTTTGCAAAATATGCACTTAAACGTGATTTTCGTTTCAATTACCGAAAACAATATAGTTAAAAAATATATGTCTCTATTCAATTCAAATAAAAGCACCCATTTGATATTTTTCTACCTAATGCAACATTGACGGGATAAACTTTACTGAACTATAAGTATTTGTGAACAAGGATGCCTCTATTGATTTCGTTTCTAGAGGGGCGGTTTAATTATATAGGCTCAGTGTACACACTCGTTTCCATCATTATCACAGACATAGTCAGATATACAATTAGGGTATTACAATATTTGACACCATTAGTATTGTTTTCTTATCGGCATTATCTTCATAACTATGATCATAACTATGATAACTATCTAACAATCATAATCTCTATCATTATCAAAGGCGACAATTCAACTTTGAAAATCGCATATTTAGATAGCTTCACCGATAATTACAGTACATTTATAGGTTTACATTATATACATTTGTAAATACCGCATTGATGAGAATGTGGCTTTGTTTATAGGACGTCGGTCAGATATTCTAATGCATAAGCAGCTATGCAACATGATGCAAAGTCCGGTTTGGTTCATATACACAACGCATTTTTCATTTATAATCGAGCAAAATATCTAAATATATCGCTATTACAGCTATTCGCCGTTTGAATGCTATCGCCAAAACCAATTACATTAAATAACCTTTAATACATCAACACAAACAATTGCACTGAACTTATAACATTTTTTACTTTTGAAATTTAATTTTCAAATATAACTAAGCAAAATCCTTAAAACCACATATTAGTGTTATGTTCTTTAATTTCCGCTTGCTTATGTGCTAACGCTAACCATATACGACATTATATACAATGTTCCAAGTATAAACACATTAACGGGAATAAGATTAAACAGTTACCTGTAATTTTCATAATAACCCATTTTAAGTGAAGAGCGCATTGCTTATGTTAATATAATCAGGTACAATGGAACAATAGTGCGTACAAACCCATCGAAAGTATAATTAAACAACGGCGTATAATACATTACAACCGGAGTAATTTACCCATTACTTGTTGCGGAGTAATTTCAATATGTACAAAGTACGGTGCAACATTATCTGACATGTAACGAAAACCTAAGGTACACGCACATGCATCCTTAATGTAATCATAACGTTCTTCGGATAATTTTAAAACATATATAAGCTAACTATTAGCAAAGTTTTGCAAAGTGTCCGCTTCCTTTAATTTCCTCGGTATATGAACTAGTTGAGACGTTATAATTTGCTACCGGTGAATATGAATAGCAGCACCGATTTGTAAAACCGCAAAGAAAGCTAATGAGTTATGCAACAGTATTGTTGACATAATATATATATTTTTTGGCACACCGTTGCATTTTTTATATATTATGTTTTCTCGATTGGACGAAAATCAAAAGTATAATTAATCATAGAAATGTAAACAATGAACAAACGCGAAGAAACTTTTACAAGTGGTACACGTTTGCATACGATATTTGTTAGCAGCCTTCCATAAGACTAGTTGATGTTGTAATTATGTAATTTCTAATAATGCTTTTGTAGGTCCATTGCCACTATATGAAATCGTATAGTATAATTTGGGTGTAATACAAGCATGCTTTTATAAACTGTTTGATTTATTGAATTCAAGTATGCCATATTTTAAATGTAATTAATGACATATGAAATTTGACCGTCATGTGCGCTCGATAGTAGAAATTTGCGCATACACTTGACACGCCGCCTACCATAAATTATACAATTTTTGTGTTATATTTCATAGAAAAAAAGAAGTAAGAGTGAGCTGGGGCAGTTTGGGCAGTATAAGAACAGTTTTATTGTATGTCATTTGTGAACAGAAACGTAACCTGCGATAATGTTTGAGTAAAACATAAATGAAGTTTGCTGTCCGTGCCTCTTCAGAAACACAATGACATATGTTTAATATTTAAAAAAGAAAACTAACCATATTGAATTGTTTACCTTCGACAAGTATTTGCGTGAATTTACACTTAATCGTAATACATATTCACTAATAATACAATAAGTCTTATCCAAGAAACGCATACATGTTGAAAATATTTAAACTGCGAATATAAAATATTTAGTAATAAATATTCGTTTCCGACCCCGAGCTTTGAAAACACAATCGAATAAGAGCAAACACCAAATACTATGTTTTTCTTCGTCTCTTTTAATTAAAGATCTTCTTCACTTCAGACATGCTGGTGGTTCATTTGATGTGTTTTTGTATAAAAATGCCCAAAAGTCCAGTTAAATGAATTATGTAAACATTATGAATTATGAATTATGAAACATTGAATAATATGAAAACACGTCAAAACTGAAATAAAGTATGTTCTAACAATTCCGGTTGCTATTTATTAAATACGTTTTGGATACACAAATCTAGGAAAAGATGATAATTATGAAAAGGTTATAGCAGTATTAAAGTGTTCACATAAAATCCTACCAATTTCAATCAAATAATATAACAACCTAATTGAAACGCATGTTAACGGCTTTACGATTCTGAATGATTAGCAAAACATGTTCTTGTACTTATAGAAACATTGATAGCATCTATTAACTGTCAATAGGATAGTATAATTACACAGTGCATGGCGCTCTTCCTGAAAAGTTGGAAAAGCAAGTTCAACTGAATTCAAGTGAATATTATAACATGCATCTAGGAAAAAATAGTTTAACAGTGAAAACCGCTATATTTAGGTTATATTATATATATTTTATAATCGTTATTTAGTATTGCGTAAATAATTGCTTAGCAATAAATGAAACACATTTGCGTATTTTATCTTGATTTTTGCAAAACAACCCGTCGATGCTTTGCTTTATTCTAACATAGAGACAAGCAGGTTAACTTGAAATAGTGTATCCACTGACACTGAACACAAAAAAAACGTTGTCACATCACATCAACATGAGTGTGTGAATGTGTTCATTGTTTAAATGTTTTAATCCTGTGTATCGTTGATTACTACGGGCAATACAAACAGTTGCAATACTGAAGTATTTGTCGATAAAACATTTAAAATAAACTATAAAGTACACATGATCTACTAAAGTTGTATATATGTATGTCTTCTTTTAATTGTTTAATAAAATAAGGTTCACTCTGTAACCTTTATGTTTATAAATCTTATTTACTGATCATTATCTGTATAATGTTAATGGGATTGATAAATGGCTATCCGCTCTTTCCTGTGTCATGTATAACATACATCTGCATTTCTCAGCGAGTATACAATACACTAAATATAGCTGGAGTTTATAGTTTTCCTGGAGTGTGCATCCATTAGTTTAATGCATTTTTTCCCGAATACTATGTAGATCTTAATTGATATGTTGCCACTTATGTGACGATGAATCTATAGTTATTAAAGTAATGAATCCCAACTAATTCAGAAAGGATGACACGCATATGCTATTTCTATTGTGCATTAAGTAAATGAAACGCAGGCATATTTCATTGAATGATTTTAACGTGCAACGAACCTGTGCTCAGAGCATGATTAATATGTACTTAAGACAGAAAAGCAAAGATTTGACATATTTCCAGTAAAAAAGGAACGCCCACGTTTATGTTAACGTTACAATCCATTTACATCTTGGGAAGTTGAATGTAATCCTTCATTTTAACAGCAACTGCATTATGCCATGATGACAAAAACAAACACAAAACCTCTAATAACTTTGAGATGGTAATGTTGAATGGTAGACTATGGAAAGCGGACCAGTGGACTTACTGCATACATTGACAATTTACTTAAAAAATATAATAAAATATTCACGAAAAAGACGCAAGAGGCTGCTATTGAAGGATTTTACTTTGTGTGTTAATATGTTACTATATATGAATATATGTTATGTTTAAGTTTCATGTGCACAAAGAAATTTCTAAATTTCATTGTACGAGTGTCGTCTAAGCTACAGTTTATAGACGATGTCAACTAACTCGGAATGTATAACAATTTGCAAATATCGAATGCACATCACAGTTACGTATTTGGAACTTGCTGATAGTTTCCTTTATCTTTGCCATGAACCATGCATGCCATTAACTGGACTATTTATGTACGCGGTCTTATCTATTTTTAATTTTCATAAAATTTAGAACAGTATTTGAATATTGATTGAAACTAATATAACTATAATACCCATGCGGACGTTAAAATGAAGACAACTGTAAGAGAAAAACAAACACACCATAAATCACCAAGACAACAATCATTTGTTTCATGCGCTCTAAAATGACCCACTAAAATGAAATATGTGTACAGATTGTAGACCGATTGATATCAGCTAAAAGTCAATACAGTGTTTTAGGACATGGGGGTAAATAGTCCGTGGACTATTTAGTGTCCGATTTTCAAAAATAAAAGGAGCAAACTAGCATACTGATATATTAGATATACCAATATTATTTTGTATTTAACATACTATTTTATTGTATTATTAAAAAAAACGTTTCAGACAATACTAAACAACACTAGAAGATCCAAACCAAATTTCGGCCAGTAATACATTCAACTAAGGACTAACACCGTAGTCATAAAGGACAGCATATGTATAGTTTCCTGTAGCAAACCTGGTGCTAGACCAATTTATACAGCAGTAATGTATATAATAGTTCATCTAACAAGTGTGACTTTTGTGTAATTGTCCATTCAGACAAAAAAGGAACATCCGTCCATTTCAGTAAGTGTCAAGAATCACTTACAAAAATATTGTAGAACAACATCTGCTTATCCCTACTGAACACTCTTGTTCACTCAGAAGTGGATCGATCTTCATGTTCTTTGCGATATAAGTCCGTCATATGACCCCACTGAACTTATGTTGATTCACTCTTGTTCGCTCAGTAGTGGATCGATCTTCTGGTTCTTTGCGATATAAGTCTGTCACATGACCCCACTGAACTAATGTCAATTATATTCTAGAGCGACACGTACAATATGGTTGGGCTATTCTGTACCAAAACATGGGCGGCACCTTACGTCTGTAAAGCTTTTTCGAGATTCAAAAACTTATTTGCATTTATAATCATAATTGCACTGCATTTAGCACTACTTTTGACAACACATCGATTATTTTCAATAACGAATTATGAAGCCGACACCATTTTGATTTTTTTTATAATGTCACGAACATGCAGAGGTGTATGATTTTCAGGGGAAACACAATTCTTTGAGTTAAACAGTTGTAATATGACACATAAAGATTATATATTTTTGTGGTATTATCCAAATAATTATGGGCTAAAAGTTGATAACTGTTGAAGTAATTAAATTGATATTTATTCGGATGCTCGTTATCAAACCACTCGCGCTATTGCCATATAGTGTTTTAGGCATACGCATCGGGTCTGCCTCTCAACATAAAAGTTGCAACTTTTTTGCACCTTGCCATACGTGTTTATTGTCTTTGCCGAAGTAAAACATAGCATATAATACTCTTAACATTCAACACTAAATAAGACTATGTTTCATAGGTATTAACGATCTACTGCAATGTTAATGATACATTCCTTTGCAGAACTGTTTAATTGAATAGTTAATGTAATCTAGATATAATTACATACAATTATCATTGATTAACCATTCACAGTCCATGAGAAACATAACCACTTTTATAATACCACCGCATTGATATCTGCCTTATATAACGTTTCCTGGTATATTTTGTTATATCATGGTCAACAGGAAGTTCTTATATCAGTCATATTACTCGGAATAAACTATAAGGTAATTATTTTTAGACAAAATCGAATCAGATTCAATAAAACAAACAATTTGATACCAAGATGTAATATATATTTTAAACACAAAATGCAATACCAACAGCAAACAACATTTTTTACAAATATTAAGCGCGCGTGCTCATGACTTCATTATAAACACGTGAAACAACAAAATTCATATTTTTTCCCGCTAAAACTCCAGCTTTTTAGCGATTTTTTTCATTAAGCCTCGTCGTTATATTATTCTAAGCCTTACCTGAGATATTACAAAAATATCAGGCAGTAACCTGTTATTCTCTTTAACCTGTTCAAAGGTTTTGTATTTTTGAGCAAAATCATATAATTAATTAACTTATTTACCTGTAGTTTGTCATATTTGGAATAACTCACAACAAAAAAAAACACAATGAACACAATGTGCATACGCTTGGGTTGGAACACGTGATCTCTAAAAGAAATTTTATTATCTACCACTACACAATGCACACTTAATAATGTGCTTCTAAATTAACAAACCTCGTCGGCAATACAACTTTTTGTTGAATAAGCAATTAAAAGCGTTACGAACGCTAGAAACAATTTACGATTTTGATTGATGAATATCATTACAGGACAGTATATGTTTAAATGTTCGTAGTCTGGAGTATAAGTTTTCCGATTCGAATATAATTGATACTTTTATAGTTTTTTTAATATAAAAAAAAACATGTTTGACGATTTTCATATTGCCAAACTGTGAAAATGATCGTATAAGATGAGCTGAACGCATACTTTTGAGTATATTTCTTAATTGTATGCGTAGAGTGAAAAAGATAGTCATAAACTGTATAACACAATGGTATATTCTCGAAATTATAAACCCACAAATGTTACATTGAATATATGACTCGTGATATTATTGCGTTTCACATAAGCAATGGACAATAATCAATTTAAGAAATTAAACATGTGAAGCATGTTTCGGGATGAGGAGTGCAATTGTGCTTGTTCTTAATTTGAACATTGTTTCGATAATCGTTATTTTTCTAAACTGTGATAAAGCAATTAAACTAATAATAACCCAATCAATGCATTAAGAAAAGGTATTCAATGTCTCTATAGCACCTTATACAAACATCTAAAAGAAATAACCAAAAGAGTGAAAAAATGGAAATCCACGCTTATACAATCGTTCTTGAAAATATGTACCTAACAAAGAAAACATATTTTACGGTATTACCACCTTATCTTACAATATATATTACAAAGCCATGAAAATAAGGGTTGTTAATGTAGTAAAGATAAAAGTAATTTTGTTTGCGAATGAAAATTAAAAAAAAAAAATCATCGTGAAGTTAATTCCCAATACACTAGATAATGAAAGTCAGCGATTGCGACCTCTGCTCAATTTCAAGATAGGGAAAACTAACGTGTCGAAATATTCTTTAGCAAAACTCATCCCTATTACAATATTTGAAAAAGTGATTGCAATACCATAGCCTAGCATCAAACTAGCCGGCATGTCAAACCATGTAGTATTATGCATTTTTTTTCGAAGGTGTTTTGACCAGCTAATAACAAACGTTTTACAATACATGTTGTTTTGTGAAAAGGACATTGAGTTGATTCTGTTTCTCGAAACAAGGGTGACGATTCTGGGAAAAAATAGATTCGGAATGCCATGTGAGATGAAAATTCGGACCGTGAACGCGACAAAACATCCTCCAGCCAAATACACCGAATTGTTATACTTTTAAAATCTTTAAAAAAGAAAGAACATTAAATAAATTCCGTACACATGCATATAAATGGACGAATTTAATCAGTATTGGTGTAATTCTACGAGAAAATCATATACTAAATCGCATCATTCGAAATCCAAGTATTTGCCTTATCTGAACTTATAGTTTGTTTGAATAGTATATATTTTTGTTTGTTTGTGTAAGGTATCAAGCTAGACAAACTCAATGTCCTCCTCATTTGACTCCAAATTTTCGAAACTGTTTTAACAATGAAAACTGTATTACTTAAAGTAGTTTGGTAGTTTCTAAATGGGCTAGGGGAGTTGGCGACTGTAGCGATACATGCTGCTATGACTGATTTATTGCAAATCTTACATGATTTAATCCTACGTGTTTTCCTTGCTATATGGTGGTGGTATTTTTAAAATTATCGATTATATATTTCCTCTTTTACTTCCGAATACTTTTAAATCTGTTTATGTGTGTTCTTTGGAGGGGCCTAATTTGTCGGGTCATTCTATATTGCCTGTTTGACAGATCATTTACGTTATCGATTATCCTCTGTCTACGTCGCAATTGCCTATGAGCGATATAAAAGTATGCGAATGAACAATCAATATCAACCATATATTTTAAAATGCACATATTAAATATCTAAAACGCACGGTCCCGAAACTTTACAGTGGATCATTAACTTACATTAGGTGTATTGTTTAGTGTGTTTAAAACAAGGATCAGTACCATGTACGAACATAACTGATAAATACATGTATGCATATTCGGTCATTAACAGTTGTAATATGCACTTATCCATATAACAATATGCGAACGCATATATACCGTTATTTGTTACCTCAATAACTTTACTGCCTGTATTTAAAATTGAGTCGTGTAGTAATGAGTCTTTAAGATAGAAATGAGTCATATACGCTTAATCAAATGTTACTCAATAACGCTTCTGTAAGTGTGAAGTTTAACACGAGACGAAATCTTGTTTACGTTGACTAATCAAAACAGTATGATTTAATTTGACTTAATCTATAAACAGCATTTAGAGTGTACTTCACTTTTACAAATGTTTTAAAATATTGAATTATTGAAGCTAAAATATTCGCAAGACATTACAATAACTTCTTAAGTAGAACTTAATATCTTAAAAATCAATAATTACTGTTAAATTGTTGCGCGTTTTTTTCCAAATAAAGCACGTTTTCGATCTGTTAGCGTTTAGAATGTTTTCTCTGCACATGATGTATTGGCAGTTGTATGTCCATTTAATTGTTTGGACATATCTTAACTATTCATAAACGACAAACTTATTCACTACTTCATGCTTCTTTTCGGTGGTTAAATAAAGTTACATGTAATCTTATAAAAAAATGTATTTGTTTTTGTTCTAACCTGATTAGATCTTTGGTATTACATTGGCATTCGAAAATCTTTGAAACAGTTACATCATTCAAGTGTATGTTTTTTTTTAAATGTTATTCCTGTATTGCGGTGAGGCGTTTGGTTTGTTACTCTTATCTGATGTTTGTGTTCGAGAAAATGAATAGTTCCCCACGAAATGATTGGCATTTCTGTAATGAACAAACATGTTCGGTTGTAAGCAGTTTCCAAATCTTCTTTCTTCGATGTTTGCTATTAATGACAAAACATCGGGAACATGTCTTAACACATTTTCAGTGAATACGACACTAAATGTAAAATCATACTCATGCATTCCAAACACACAATACTTACCTAGTATGCTACTTTGTTTCACAATTTATTAATTGCACATAATTTAATATTGATGAAATGGTTATGCCCTAATACAATTGGACGCACACAGTGTCGTCAACCTCAAGAAAAAAATAATAGTCGAGTTCTCGTGTTTCAGTAGTAGTAGTGTCAAACCAATTAAGGAACCATCAATACATTATCAATTGTATCGTCCATATTATGTGTGTTCCATTCTATTTTCCAATTCCAAGTGTTATATGTCTATGTATTTGAACGACTCGACTGTTGCTGCAATATTGATGTTTTGGTGTAAATGAAAAATTGTGCGTATTTTGCCATGCTTTAGGAATGTGCCAAGCACTGAACTCAAATAATTATGTTTTGATGCATATATAAAAAATAAAATAACCAAATTGTCAAACTTACTGAAACACCTTAACGAAAATATATTACGAGATTAATCTATATTACATATGTTTTTTTATTGTTTTACCACCGCCATGGTTTTCATTATAACACGGTTGCCAGTTGACCTACTCATACTTTTCTGGGTTAGCTGGTATATCAATACTTGGTATGTTTCTTGATATAATGATATTTATTCCAATTTAATTTGAAATTTAAGCAGGCAAAGTAAACTTTTAAGCCAGACTCGAACGAGTTCTTTCACTATGTACATAATATATGCAAATCATTTCATGGTTATCTGTGACATTTTTATTGACGCGAACATAAGTGGCATTGAACTCAACAATGGCAATGATATGTTGAACATATGTGCCAATATATAAAGGAACCCCAAAATACTCAACTAAGTTATTGCTCGAACATGCACATTAACTAGCAATATATACATACAAGGAATATGCACCATTTCCCAATGGTAAATAGGGCCATGACCTTAAATCGAGCGACATCCTTTTGCACGCGACGAGTTTCCTTAAATTTTTGTCTCTTGATAATCAGACATTACTTTAAAACCCCATTATAACCATCAAGGTTTGGAAACAAAGACTTAATTGTTCCCCATCCACACACAAACTCTAACGCACGAAGACATATAGGCGAACATACACGCATACATACGCATACACACACCCGGACAGGGGTAACAATATTTGAAATTCAAACATTATTATTAAATGGGCATAATGCGCGAAAACAAAGTTCCTTGGATGCTTTTTAGTTTCTATACTACAGATGCCAGTTTACATATATTTTGGGAATCGTTCATGGTACTTAAGTTATGACAGATATTACTAATGTAGAATGATTTAGCGTCCCGTTCCGAATTACAAGAGTGGTTACAATTAACATAATTGCCCGGTTGGCGTTAAACATCCCGGAGGTGTTGAGGGATACCTCTTTGACAATTAGCAACAACATAGTCAAATGATGGTTTCAAGGCTGAATGAGCAATCAAGAGGATATAAGAAACGGGTGCCATTAAACACACAATTTATTCTTATTGACCATGAATTTTATTACGAATGTATTAAACAACAACACTTAAGTTATCTATGTTATGCACCTAACGTTTATTTATGTACATTTATATTAACAAGAAGTCAATGCCGATGAAAGGACAGTGTGTTATGTAATTTCAATATCAGACAATTGAAATATAAAACGAATATCTTATTACAATCGGCGTCTGAAACGGTAAATAAAGTTAAGATTTAAAATTAATCACCGTATAAGCAAGCAAAACACAGATTCAAATCAGCATGAAAAAACAAACAGACGAATATTATTTCATATTGTAATTTTACATTTAAGTGTCGACATTTAAGCAACGTTCCTGAAATGAGATTTTATGTACCGATTTTATTGGTCTGCAACATACATAACTCAATGCGGGATTGCAATTAACTGAAAGAAAGTTTCTCATTTGCTATAAACGCGCGTAACATATCGATGAAAAACCGTTTAATTTAACGTTATCTGATATTACATCTCATGTTTTTGACCTGGAGGTCATAATTTTAATAAAGATATCACGCTGATGTTCAGGAATGTATATCAAGTTTGCAAAATATGCAATTGAACGTGTTTTTTTCCTTTCTATTACCGAAAACAATATAGTAAAAAAATCTATATGTATCTATTCAATTTAAATAAAACACACGTTTAATATTTTTCTTCCTTATGCAACATTGAGGGGATAAGGGGCTGGAAAATATAAATATATGTGAAAAAGAATGCCTCTCCTTATTGGGTTTCTAGAGGGGTAGTTTTATTATATAGGATCAGTATACACAATCGTTTCCATCATTATCACAGCCATAGTCAGACATACAATTAGGGTATTTTCTTCGTCGGCATTATCTTCAAAACCAAGATCATCATCAAACAATCATAATCATTATTATTATCATAGGCGGTAATTCAACAGTAAACTTACAGGTTTCGTCAAAGTTACGAATTATAGCAGTCTGTACATTATTAAATACCGCATTGATGAGAATGTTGCTTTACAACATGTATGCAAAGTCCGGTTTGGTTCATATACACAACGCAGTTTTCATTGACAATCGAGCACAAGGTATAACAATATACCGCTTTTTCAGTTATTCAACATGTGAATGTCATTGCCAAAACCAATTACATTAAACAACATTAAATATTTTAACAAAAACATTTGCACTTAAGTGATAAATGTTTTTCCTTTTAATATCATGTTCAAATACATTTTGTAGATCATGAGTATGCAAGATCCGTTATACCACAAATGCGTTTTATGTTCATTAATATGCAATATTCCAATAGTTAACCGTTCGGGGGAATAAGACTGAAACAGATACCTGTTATTTACATAATAAACAATTTCAAGTGAAGAGTGCATTGCTTATGTTGATATAATAAGGTACAATGGAACATTAGTGTGTACACACCCACCGAAAGCATAATAGAACACGGCGTATATTATTATTATTAACAACCGGAGTAATAAACCTATTACTTGTTGCGGAGTAATTTGAATTGGTACAGAGTACGTTGCACATTACCCGACCACAAGGACAATCTAAGGTAAACGTAAATGTTACTACATGTATGCATAACATTTTTCGAATTTAAAATACATAAGCTAGCGATTTGCGATAACTACACAAAAAAAGTAAGATGATCTGTTAGGTGACTTTCAAGATTGTTTGATCAGATTATTGCCGTTCAATAGTTGTTTGGACCATTATATGAACCATTACCAAATACAAATGAATTATGTTATTGCTCCAGGAGTTGTCCATCCTACAATGCATGTACGGTATCTGCAATGTGAATACACTAAAGGAAATCGCACCATGTTATAACTTTGATATGCATAACTTTATGATATGTGGTCAATATAGTATAATTATGAATAACTTAAGTACCTGTAATGTAGGTAATAATAATAAAAACAAAGCTGTCAATGTAAATTTAACAATAACGAACAGTAACATTGGAAATACATAATCGCATTTAATAAAATGATTGTCCGAAATGATTGTAATGATTCTCCAGGAGACATTGATTAAAGAATAAATAATTGTAATGCAATATAAATGAAATTGCTCATTGTATTATGATTACATATAAATGAAACATAATATAAGAGATAAAAAGAAAATGCAATTGAATAAAAATTTAAATAGTTTAATATATTGACGATATAATGTTGAAAATGTATGCATTAATATAACCGTTTTCTTTACACAACTATGTTAAAGTTAATATTCTGCTATATTGCAATGGTTGTCGGTATACATTAAACAAATGGCGTAAGTTTGTACTTGATAATTATTACACCACCTTTGCAAATCTGTTTGCAGAATTCTAGACAAAATTCAATCAGAATGTTCATGTAGTTTTGATTGGTGTTCTATTGGTACCATTAATTGTCTTATTATGTTGTTTTGCTATGTAGTAATTTATTTTCAATACAATTAACTTGACTGTATTTGACTAGGAACTATAGTCAGCTTATCTTTCTATACTTGAACCAAATAAAATTATTAACCAGGGTAAGGCAAATGTTTGTTCTCGTAATTGTCTGATGTTATAAAATTCATATTTCACTAATAACACAGGTTGCTAAGGCGGATTTTATTTATACGCTGAAAGTTTAATTATGGATTTTGCATCCGCTTTTGTATCCACTTCCTTTAGTTTCCTCGATATATAAACCAGCTGAGACGTCATAATTTTCTACCAGTGAATATGAATAGCAGCACCGATTTGTAAAACCGCAAAGAAAGCTAATAACTTATGCAACATTATTGTTGACATAACATATTAATCTTTTAGGCACTTTGTCATCTTTTATAGATGATGTTTTCTCGATTGAACGAAAATCAAAAGTATAATAAATCATAGAAAAGTAAACAAGGAACACAAGCTATGAAACTTATACAAGTGGTACACGTTTGGATAAGATATACCTTTCTCATAAGACTAGTTGATGGTGTTAGTATGTAATTCCTGATAATGCATTTGTAGGAATATTATAACTGTATGATATCGTATAGTAGAATTTGTTTTAATTACTATCTTAATTTTATAAACTGTTAAATTTACTGAATTCAAGTAGGCCATATTTAAAATGTAATTAATGAAATATGTAATTTGGCCGTAGAGTGCGCTCGATAGTAGAAATCTGCGCATACACTTGACAACCCGCATACCATAAATTGTACCATTTGTGTGTTATATTTCATTAAAAAAAAGAAGTAAGAGTGAGCTGGGGGCAGTTTGGGCAGTATAAAAACAGTTTAATTGTATGCTTTTTGTGAACGGAAGCATAACCTGCGATACTGTTTGTGTAAAACATAAATGAAGTTTGCTTTCCGTGCCTCTTCAGATACACATTGACATCTTTTTAATATTTTATCACAGAAAAAATACTCCAATTACATTGTTTAATTTCAACAAGTTGATGCATGAATGTTCATTTAATCGTAAAACCTATTCACTAATAATAAAATAAGTATAATCCAAGTATTTTATACATGTTGCAAACTTAAACTGCGAATATAAATACATTTAAATATAAATATTTGTTTCCAACTCCAAGCTTTTAAAATACAATTGAATAAGAGCAAAAACCAAATACTATGTTTTTCTTTATCTGTTTTAGTTAAAGATCTTCTCGTTTTAAGCTTCAAACTAGCTGCTGGTTCATTTGACGTGTTTTTGTCTACGCAAGTCCCCAAGCCCAGTTAAATAAATTGTGTATACACATTGATTAATATGGCAATATGTCGAAATTGGAATTAAGCATGTTTCTAACAATTTAGGTTGCTACTTATTAAATACATAATGGAAACACCAATCTAGGAAAATATTATTTGTAAAGGTAATAGCAGTATTAAATTGTTCACATAAAATCCTACCAATTCCAATCATACAATATAACAACCTAATCGAAACGCATGTTAACGACTTAAAGATTCTTAATGATGAGCTAAACATGTTCTTGTACTTAAAGAAACATTGATAGCATCTATTAACTGTCATTAGGATAATATAATTACACAGTGCATGCCGCTCTACCTGAGAAGTTGGAAAGCAAGTTCAAAATTATACAAGTGAATATTATAACATGTATCCAGGAAAATAGTTTAACAGTGATAACCGATGTATGTAGGTCATATATCAAGCGTTATTTAGTATTGCGTAATTAAGGGCTTGGTAATATATAAAACACATTTAGTATATTATCTTGAAATTTGCCAAACCAAACGTCTATTATTTTTATATAAGGACAAGCAGGTTAACTTGAAATAATTTATCCACTGCGACTGAACAACAAATAAAACGTTGTCACAACACAGCAACTTGAGCGTGTGAATGTGTTCATTTTCTTAAATGTTTTTTACTCCTGTTCATCGTTGATAACTACGCGCAATCCATTTAGTGGTATTACAGAAGTATGTTTCGATATAACATTAAAAATAAAACATAAAATACACATGGTCTACTGAAGTTGTATATATGTATGTCTTCTTTTAATTTTGTAATAGAATTAGATTCACTCGTTAACCTTTATATTTAGAAATCTTATTTTACTGATCATAATTTTCATGATGTTAATGGTAATGCTAAATGGCAATCCGCTCTGTATTCTGTCATGTATAACAATCATCTACATTTCTCAGCGAGTATACAATACACTTAATTTAGCTGAAGTATGTAGTTTGCATGGAGTTTGCATCCATTAGTTTAATGCATATTTCCGAAAGCTATGTGGATCTTAATTCATATATTGCTACTAATATGACGATGAAGCTATAGTTATAAGAGTAATTATGAATCCCCACTGGTTCAGAACGGATGGCGTGCATATGTTATATCTTTTGCGCTTTTAGTTAATACAACGCAGGCATATTTCATTTAATGTTTTGAACATCCAACGAATTTGCTCTAAGAGCATAATAAATATGTTCTAAATATGTTTTAATAAATATGCTCTTTACAGAAAAGCAAATATTTCACAAATTTCCAGTGAAAAAGGAACGCACACGTTTAAGTTAACGTTACGTTCCATTTGCACCTTTGGAAGTTAAATGTAATCCTTTATTGAAAAAGCAACTGTCTTATGCAATTATGACAAAAACAACACAAAAACTCTAATACATTTGAGATGTAAATGTTGAGTGGTAGACTAGGGAAGGCGAACAGTTGACTTACTGCATACATTGACAATTTACTTAAACTATAATGAAATATTAACGCAAGAGACTCAAGAGGCTGCTATTGAAGAATTTTACTTTGAGTGTGAACATATTAATATATATGACTCTATGATATGATTAAGTTACATGTGCAAAAAGAAATTTCTAAGTTTTATTGTATGAGTGTAGTTTATGCTACAGTTTATAGACGATGTCAATCAACTCGGAATTTATGAAAATTTGCAAATATGGCATGCACCTTACAGTTACGTATTTGGAAACTCGCTGATTGGTTCCTATGTCTTTTCCATGAATCGTGCATGCCATAAACTAGACAAATTCTGCACGCAGTTTTATCTATTTTTAATTTTCATATAAATAAAAACATAAAATGGAAATTTATTGAAACTAATATAACTATAATACACATGCGAGTGTTAAAACGAAGACAATTGTTGGAAAAGAACAAACACACCATAACCACAAAGAGAACAATAATTTGTTTCATGCGCTCTAAAATGAACGACTAAAATGTAACGTGTTTCCGATTGATTTCAGCTAGAAAAATATATAGTTTTTTAGGACATATGGTTAAATAGTCCGTGGACTCAATAATGTCTGATTCTCACAAACAAAAAGAGAAAACTAAAACAATGATGTATAATGTATACCATTATTATTGTTATATATTATATAATACATACTGTTTCATTTAAAACAAACGTTTCAGGCAATACTAAACAGCACCAGAAGATACAAACTAAATTTCGACCAGTAATACATTCAACTAAGAACAAATGTCGTACGATAAAGCCATAAAAGACGGCATGTATATTGTTTCCCGTAGCAAACATGGTGCTAGACCAATTTACCCAACAGTAATAAATATAATATTTCATCTAACAAATGTGACTTGTTTGTAAATGTCCAGTCAGACAAAAAGAGAGCATCCGTCAATTTCAGTAAGTGTCAAGCTATTACAAAAATATTGCAGAACAACATCTGCGTATCTCTACTGAACACTCTTGTTCGCTCAGTAATGTATCGATCTTCTGGTTCTTTTCGATGACAGTCCGTCATATGACCCCACTGAACTCATTAAATTATATTCTAGAGCGACACGTAAAATATGTGAAGGTTATTCTGTACCAAAACATGGGTGGTGCCTTACGTTGTGGAAGCTATTTCGGCATTCAACAAACTTGTTTGCATTTATAATCATAATTTCACTGTATGTAGCATAACGTTAGACAACATATCGATTATTCTCAATACTGAAGAATGAAGCTCACCTTATGTTGGTGTTTGTTGTTGTTATAATATCACGTACACGCATTTGTGTATTTTTTTTTCAGAGGTAAAACAATTCTTATATTTAAAAAGTTTTAATATGATTCATACAGATTATATATATATATATATATATATATATATATATGTTCGTGGCATTATCAAAATAATTACGGGCTAATAGTTGGTAATTGTTGAAATAACTGAGGTAATAACCATTCGGATGCTCGTTATCAAACCACTCGCGCTATTACCCTCGTGGTTTTCGGCATTTGCATCGGGAGTGTGAGCGTTGATTATATATCGATAACTAACATGTAGGAAAACACAAATTTCTTTAACTACTAATATTAGTTTTTCGAAACACATCAGGAGGAATCGCCATCTGTATCCACATTACAAGTAAGAATAAGTTAATGTTTCAATTGGATTTTGTTTAATGTTAACTGTTTAGTATATACGATATGATCATCGACACTCTGTTCAAGAACAAGTGATAAGTTACGCATGTGTTAACATGTGCGAATACAATCAACATGTATTATATAATCACCAATGTGTATTGTTATTAATAAATATAAATACAAATCAGTATGCTATAAATAATTCAACATATACATGCGTTTTATGACAAACTACCATGTGATTAGGTGAAATGGTGATATACCGATGATTGTTTTTCTCGCTTAAATACGTTAACACTCCTGCGTACTAATTATCCCCCGCCATAGGCGGAGGGATATTGTTTTGGCGTTGTCCGTCCTTCCGTCCGTCCGTCTTTCCGTCCGTCCGTCCGGCACTTTTATGTCCGGAGCCATATCTTGGAAGTGCTTTGGCGGATTTCATGGAAACTTGGTATGAGTATATATATGGATAAGAGGATGATGCGCGCCAAATAGCATTGTACACCACTGGATAATAACGGAGTAATGGCCCTTTGTATCTTGAAAAGATGTTTTTTTTGTGTCCGGAGCCATATCTTGAAAGTGCTTTGGGGGATTTCATGGAAACTTGGTATGAGTATATATATGGATAAGAGGATGATGCGCGCCAAATAGCATTGTACACCACTGGATAATAACGGAGTTATGGCCCTTTGTATCTTGAAAAATGCTTTTGTTGTGTGTCCGGAGCCATATCGTGGAAGTGCTTTGATGGATTTCGTTTAAACTTGGAATGAGTATATAAATGGATGATGTTGGCGTTGTCCATCCGTCCAGAAATGTTTGTGTCCAGAAGTATTTTTGCGGGGGATATCAATTCAACGAATTTGCTTGTTTTTACTGGTTTTTCGTTTAAATTTTGAAACTGGAATTCGATATCTCATTAAATATCTTGCTGAAAGAACGGCTCAACACAACACACGTTTATATTGTCTTTGATCAAATATAACATTATGTTTATTATGAAGTGTATTTCAACATAAAAATTACAACTATAACTCGCATAGCCATACGTGTTTATTGTCTTTGCCGAACTAAAACATAGTTTTATAATAGACTGTATGGTCAACCTCAACTACATTTTCTCACTTTACAAAAAAACATGGATGGTGCCTTACTTTGGTAAAGCTATTTCGGGATTCCTCAAACTTTGTTATCACACTTTGTTTTATTCTTTTAAATTTGACATTGAAATACACTATCTCATTTAATACCTTGCTGATAGATTTTGGCTACGGTACAACACAACACAACATTTTATTGTCTTTGATTTAATATAACATACTGTTTACTATGAACTGTATCTCAATATAAAAGTTACAACTATTACGCATACGTGTTCATTATCTTTTCCGAAATAAAACATATAGTTTGATAATACACTTGATGCTCAACCCTAAATAATGACTATGTTTCATAGGTAATCACGATCTAATGCAATGTTTATGATACATTCATGTGCAGTACTGTTACATTGAATAGTTAATGTAATAAAGGTTCATACAATTAACATTGGTTAATAATCCACAGGCCATAAGGAACAAAACCACTTAACCTGAGATCAAGAGTGCAAATTGGCTTGTTCTTAATTTGATCATTGTCTTGATAAACTGCTAAACTGTTTTTGCTAAACTGTGTTCAAGAAATTAAATTAATAACAACCCATTAATGACAAACAACAGGTAAACATGTACAATGTTCCGTTAAGCTCCTTATACAAACAACTAAATGAAACGATTAAAAGTATGAAAAAATGGAAATCCTCGCCAGCACAAGCGTTCTTTAAAATATGTATTTTCTCTTTGCACGAAGAAAACATATTGCAAGGTATTACCCCCTTATCTAACAACCTCTATCTATTACAAAGCCATGAAAATAACGGTAGTTAATGTAGTACAGATAAAAATGATTGTTTAACGAAACAAAATTTAAAAAAAATCATCGTGAAGTAAATACACCATCTGTTAACACAATACATTCGATAATTAAAGTCAGCGATAGCGACCCCTGCAAAATTTCAGGATGAGGAAAACTAACGTATCGAAATAGTATTAAGCAAAACTTATACAGCTCGGTTAAAATATCTGAAAAATGATAACGATATCATAGCCTAGCATAAACTTAGTAAACAATATCGATGCAATCGCACATAATATTTGTACCGCCATATAAAGACATGTACTATTTTGCAATAGTTTTTTTTCTGATGGAGTTTTTATCAGCTTTTAACAAACGTTTGACAAAATATGTTGTTATGTGATAAAGTACATGTAGTTGATAATGTTTCTTATTACAAGGGGATGATTCTGGAAGAAATATTTTCGGAATCCCCCGTGAAATGATATTTCGGACCATGAACGCGAAAGACCTCCTCCAGCCAAATATAACGAATTGTTATCCTCTTAAACCTGTGTACACTTTATATAAACTAACTTGTTTAATTAACAGCCATTCATATGAATACAATGGCACGAATTTAATCGCTATTAGAGTCTTCCTACGAGAAAATCATATACTGAATCACATCATTCAACATGCAAGTATTTGCCTAATTGGAGATAATTTTGTAATCGCTACTTACCTGCGTGGATTAATTATACCAATCACCATGCTCTAAGCATTGTACATCTTCCAAGTATCCGTATAGTAACCACACACAGTACTGGTATTTGTTTATCTTAATATTGTATAATTTCAGTCAGAATAGTATGTTACCGTAGTTATTAGACCAGGATTATACACGAATTAACTGACCTTTATGCGTTTCCCAACGTTACTTAATAATGCATTTATATTATGACATTCGAAGGTTTCATATTGCTATTTCAAACTTCCGCCGTATTGTTCTTGAATCGATATGTCTTATTTGCTAAGCTAAATACTTATTAGCTTTTTACTAATATTTCAGTTACGACTGAATGATACATTATATGCTATAAATACATCTTGATTTCAGCAAAAGGTGTATCACCAACATCAATGTACTTCAATAACATATTTACAAACACTTAATCATCAATTTAATTTTATTTTAAGTTTTGTAATAAATGGGACATGCATGCTATATGAGTCGCGGTATTGCATACTAGAAAAGCGTAGCATTCACGCAGTCTGGTCAGAAGAAACTTGTTCCGTTAATGTGGCCACCAAATATTGCGGAATTTTAGAGCAGACAGATAAGCTCCTGACCAGACTACGCATTTCCAGAGCTTGAGCTACGTTGGCCGCACATGGCATCATACCCATTTTCCCAAATGGCAATACATTTTTGTTTAAATTAACGCCAACTGTTTTCCATCAACATATTTAAATAAAATACAATACAAATTAAGCAAAGTCATTAACGACGTGTGCAGGTTTCTAAATTTATTCTATATCAATAGTTATAAGACGCACGCACCAGCATCAAATTCATCACCGTGAGTGAAACCCGTATGATTGGGAATTCCATTGTGTACGAGATATATAACACTTTTTCGGATAATACTTTTGAAAACACATATACACATCGTTGTATCTGAATGGGTGAAGAGAAAAGCTTTCATTAAAACAAATGACGATATATCTCTACAATTAAGAAGTGTTATTAAAACCTGCCATCACAAATAAAATAACTTAAATAATAACTGATAAAAACATAAAATCCACACATTTTCGGTTGGTTTTAATGAATATTGTTCTTAGCGACACTTGCTTGCATCTTTTTTGTATTCAACACAAAAACATATTTACTTACAAATATGTAATGTGTTGAATAGTTTAACACAATGTCAACAGCAAGCATAAAATTGAGCCGTGCTCTGTGAATAGGGTTTTTTAGTGCATGTTCGTAAAGTGTCGTCCCAGATTAGCCTGTGCAATTCCACTTTTATGATATTTTTCGTTTCAAGACAGTCTCTTCTCAGCAAAAGTCCAGTCAAGAACAGAACAGAACAGACAAGGTCGACGTGGTGTAATGGATATGGTGTCCGCCTAGCGACCGTGAGGTAACGGGGTCGATCCCCACCGTGGGAGCGTTATTTAGATCTCCCCCAAAGACTTCAAGTGCTGGTTCCAGGCCCAGGAAACGGACTAGATAGAGTTTATATAAGCCTTAGGCGTTCGATGCAATCGAGCTAAATTAAATAGGTTTAAACTAAACTAACATACAGTTTTTTAAGACTTATATAAACATTTACATCGTCTAAATACATGAAATATAATACAAACTATTGTCATGTGTCTATATATTATTACGCATGGGTTATAACAAAATGTAATCCAACAATTTGAGACAAAGTTTAATAAACAAAGTTATACGACTTTATATTACCGTAGTAAAATATCATTTCACTGGCAGTAAGCAAATACTGAGTTTTCGTTGATAATATTATTTTTGATAGAATATCTTATGGTTAGAGCTTCCTTCATATATTTACACAAAATTATCATTTCAATTTTACAAGGTGAGTTCAATAAGTATGCAACTTAAAAACTGATGGATTCAAATTATAAACAGATTTTATATATTTTAGCCTTATTTTCATTGACATTTACGAGTGATCATAAAAAATATATTTTCACCAGTGGCGCAGCCACGAGTGAAAATATTATTTTTCTATGATCACGAGTGAAATAACAAACGATCTTACACTGACATGAACAAATTGTCTGTTTCTTTTATGCCCCTTTTTCAAGAAAATAATTAAAAGCTGTTTCCTTTTGCTGAAAAGTTACCATTTCTCCCGTGGCGTGCCCCAATACATTTCAATACACAAAATGATGTCATTTGTGTTTGCATCATCTTCCGCCGAAAGAAAAAGTTCAATATTTGATGGTTTACAAGTAAACAAAGCTGAAAGGTTTTAACATTTTATTGCTCTTGCTAAAATAAGCAAACACAATTAAGCATAAAATACTGCTAGTGCAACAACATTTACTGAACAGTACGGTGATGTTGTAGGAATACGCACATATTGACATATTTTCATTAATACAGTACGTCATTTTTACAAACTGTCAACTGAGTAATTTAGTGTTAAAGACTGTGGATTTATATCACACAGGATTATTTTAATTGGTTTTAAGTGTTGATGAGCAATATTAATATCTATCACTGTCACTGGGGTTAATTCTAATCCTTTTGAACGGTTGGCGCACGATGTAAGGGCTGGAATCATGATGCATATGTCTGTTTTGTTTGACTTGCTCTGGGAAAACAGGGTTAAGTTCCGAAAATTTGTTATTTTAAAGAAATAAGAGAAGTCGAGTGATACCTTTTATTTTTGTATAGTGTCTTCTTTTAGAGCGCGGTATTCTTATAAGATCGTCAATGACTTAGATACCTTCCATTTAGATCGTTATTTGAGGGTATAAAAAGGAATTAACGACTTTTACAAACGTTACCATTTTCCTAGTCATACATTGAATAAATTAGTATATCTATTTTAATAAATACGACACCAGTGTACTGTTCGAATTCGATACTTCAGTTTCAAACTAGAGCTTGTTTTTAAAATCTGTATTTACGGAATTTCTCATTAATCGTTTTGTGCTGACAATCATTTAGACCAATATGTTATAACTAGTCTATACGTTAGTATAATTGCCAATACGCAGTTTGATGTCCCGTACTATATGAATTGAATCGTAAATAAAAACAATAGTAATTTGTTGCAATGGAAGTCTTACGGACAACAAATAATGCCTTGATAGCGTATTTGGAGTTTCATTATTTCTATATAGTGGATAGAAGTAAAACCGTCCCGGTCGTGCCTGATTTAATTCTAGCACGCCGATTTGTCTCATCGAATTCACAGTTAAATGTTAAAAACTGATTTCCCAACATTGCAAGCTTCATAAATATGGAGATTCGCATACATATTACGTGTTATTGTCAATGTATGCCATGGACGAAAATTCACCGTGAAAAAATCACAAGTAGCAATAAACTCGAACACAAATGAAACAAAAATATTTAAATTACATCAGTTTTAAACATAAGGTAAATAGCGTTCCTGTTATTGTGCACTCACATCTCTTAATACGAACCACTTACATAAGCTTCAGTTTGATACATCGTATAGTCTTGGACTATTCTACGGACTAAATCTTATTACATTCAAATATCTGTATAAGCTATATACAAAACTAAATGGTCAATATGATTTTAGTATTAAATCAACTGAAGCACCACATTTGACTTCTTATAAATAGCATAATTATCATCATAATCATGTATATCTTAATGTTCAGCTATATTTGTCATCACCTACAGAGTACGTATTCATCAACACTAGTATCGCTAGCTGCAGTTTCATTACTTGACAATATACAGTTTTTATTTAATTCATTTTGAATCCTTTATTAAAAATGAGATAAAAGGTCTTTCTTGTTAACTAAATGTAAAAGTGGTATTAAACAACACTGTCATATGTAAGTAAGAATTGTTTGAGTTTTTCAAACATGTGAGTACGCAAAGTATAATCTTGCATGGCATGTGAGCATTCGGCATTGTCTGCATTGCATTAGGTTTTGCACATTAAATTGGTTTTGTGATATAACTTGTGAACCTTTCTCTGACGCTTTCACATTTTGCTAGTTATTTCAAACTCAATGAGGATTGTTTAACGTTGACGGGGAAGTAAATTTGAAATAACCGTGGATAAACAAACCGTTGTATATATTATTATTATGTATCATATATATGAGGATGATAAATTAAAAAAAACACATACTCAGTTATATTTATTATTCAAGGATGTTGACATAATCGAAGATGCATTTGTATATATTCAATCAAGTGCGTGTTGCATAAAACAAAATATAGCTTTGTTATAAGTGTGATATAAAATTGCCCCACGCGGCATTGCTTGTTCACAGGTTCAGCAGCTACACCAAAGGCTAAGTTACAGGACAAATTTCAATGCAATCGATTGAGATTTTTTTTTGGAATTTATAGTGTGTCACACGAAGGGCACATAACTTATAAAGTGTTAGTCAGTGATCAATAAAACAGTGTAAATAATATGAACAGTTTTTGTCCTTGGAAAGTCTTCAGTTTATCATTAACATAATCATCAGCAGCAGCAGCATCATCATCATCATCATTATCATCATCATCATCATCATCATCATCATCATCATCATCGTCGTCATCGTAATTATCAAAATCATCATCATCATCATCATCATCATCATCATCATCATCATCATCATCATCATCATCATCATCATCATCATCATCATCATCATCATCATCATCATCATAATTATCACCACTTCCATCATTATCGTCATCTTTATCGTCTTCATCATCATCATAAGCATCATCATCATCATCATCATCATCATCATCTTCATCTTCGTCATCACCACCATCCCCACAATCATCATCATCATTAATATTATCATCTTTATCATAATCACAACCACCACCACCACCATCATTATCATCAACATCAATATCACCAACAGCAGCAGCATCTTCATCGTCATCGTTATCGTCACGGTATGGTTCGAAATATGAATTTCGAACGCCGTTTTTGAAAAGCAACGTTAAAAGCCGTGCATTGGATATTTAATTCGGTCTGTTTTAATACACAACAGCACATGCATATATTCCGCCTTCGCAAACGTGTGGGACGTAGCATTCACACAATATCAGTATCGGTATTGCGCCTCAATGCATTTTATGACAAACTAAAGTTAAAATGACTCAAGTTACTTTGCTAGCTTTAACCGATTTAACTTTCATGTTTTATTCTCCAAAACAGAACGAGGCGTTTTATGCCTTTCACGCACCTTTCGTTCACTTTTAATAAATTCTTAAATAAACAAAACGTACATAAATACACCGCAATTTAATACGCGCATCAAATGTCACTCAAACGGCCCACTGTACATAACGGTAATAAAATACAGCCAGATGGGGAACTTTAGCAATATACCGTACGTGGGTGTTATTTTAGTTCAAATTCTGTGATATGTAACTATCTGCTTTTGATGCTATATTTGAAACTAGGCAATGTTTATTCCTATGTTATAATTCCGAGTTGTGAACAAACCACACAGGTAGTTTCTATCTTTACTAAATGAAAAAAAAAAAACGCATGGAGTTTTTTTTCAAAATAAGCTCGATTTCACACTTGCCTGTTTCAATGAAGGTCTCGAAATTACACTTGCCTATTGTGATGAAGGTCTCGACTTCACACTTGCCTGTCTCGATGAAGGTCTCGACTTCACTCTTCCCTGTTTTGATAGAAGTTATGTTAAACTAGACTTCACACTTGCCTGCTTTGGTAAAGGCTTTGTTAAGTCGATCCTTATTATTACCGGCTTTAAATATATTTGTGGTTTTCAGAAATGGCAAATTCATAGTAATGGTCGTAATGCATATGGTTTGAATTACATGTATATTCTTAAATAAAACATATATAGCAAATGTTTGTAACAATATTTCTTTTACCATAATGAGCACATTATTCTAGGGTATTCACTACCTAACTACTACTACAACTACGACTACTACTACTACGACTACTACTACTACCACTACTACTACTACTACTACTACTACTACTACTACTACTACTACTACTACTACTACTACTACTACTACTACTACTACTTCTACTACTACTACTAATACTACTACAACAACAACTACTACTACTACTGCTACTACTACTAATACTACTACTACTACTTCTACTACTACTACTACTATTACTACTACTACTACTACTACTACTACTACTACTACTACTACTATTACTACTACTACTACTACTACTACCACTACTACTTCTACTACTATTGCTACTACTACTACTACTATTTATTCTACTATTATCATTACTACTAATACAGCAAGTACTATCAAACATGCTTCAAAGATATAACGGTACTATATAAGTATGCTGATTCGTTTTCCAAAACGGAAGTTGTTTCTAAAAACCTAAAGTAAACCATTAGAAATCAGTTTTGAAACATATTTTTTTCATTTTTATTAGCAAACAATATCATACGGATTTTGTTCCATTCATCTTGCTGGTTCGAAATTACATGTAATTTATCAAGAACAAGTTTGCTTTGATGCAAAGTAATTTAACGTAATGAGGTCATATTGAAAACATCATATCGTTTTCAGAAATTATCTTTATGCGAATTAAGAAATTGGCAACGTATGCGACATTAAATTATCCTCGATTCGTTAGGCTACAACGCATATTACTACCTTTTGTACCTTTTGACACCGAGCAATCTTTTAATCTTTGAGACTCAATCGATTAAGTCGGTATGGGGTCAACGTCCAGTCAACGTATAATCATCATTCATACAGCAAGAGACAAAACATATCACATTACAAATTATGTAGTCTCGGATAGATATATTCCATTAAAACTTGCAAATGGCGGTTCAAGTTATATACTAACGTAAAACAAGTAAAACTTAAAGTGTGAAGACAGGCGAAATAAGCTTTACCATCGAATGTTTTATAAATTATATGTTCAACTTAAGGTTTTCAAACAATTCTTAATACGCGCCACTTATGAAACCGCAAGGCAACCACACTTTACAACGATTTGCAGATTGTTATGCCGATATATCCATTGTGAAAGCGGTTTGCATATTTCTGGCATATTAGGGGTCTGGGTTCATATTGTTCTATCAATGTACATAACCACACGGTCTTACATATATATATGCCTTATAATGCCCACATTGTATATAGTCTGCACACAAATAATTACAAACATGTTTTTACACGATATAGGTCGTAAAAATTAGTAAAAAGGCTTAATGCACACAGTATTTTCCTCTCT
Source organism: Dreissena polymorpha (assembly GCF_020536995.1). Taxonomy (NCBI): domain Eukaryota; kingdom Metazoa; phylum Mollusca; class Bivalvia; order Myida; family Dreissenidae; genus Dreissena; species Dreissena polymorpha. Next base: position 91,242,644 of record NC_068362.1, read on the forward strand.
GACTAAAATATGCCTTGTATGTGGATGATTGTATTATAGACAACAGTTCACATGAGAATATAAAATGTTATTTCTGCATTTTATTTTCTTGATTTAAATTAATGCAGGCAATAAACAATGATTTTTGAACTGAATACATTAACATTGAAAGTTTCATAAATCAAATGTTGTTTATTTTAAAAGGTATAACGGTTTAGTGTTATTTCGATAATAACTTGTTTAATAGTATTTGAGTTACGGGTTATGGTTAGAGTGGCAGGATTCCGTCGTAACTGTTTGACGTTTGATTTCTGAGTTCGTTATTTAATAATGCTATGTTTATGTTACAAGTGTATACATTCGTAGTAGTGTGTGGTTACAAGAGTACCTTGTATCTCCATAAACGTTGTTTATACATGTTGTCTATTGCATTGACGTTTTCGGAACGATGATTCTATCATTATTCACATGTGCTTGTTCGTTACGTGTGTGTATTATTTTGTTTCGGACTGTTTGATAACCAATGTCACGTCTTATGAATAACCTCGTGCTAAGATCAATGTCTTCTCTGTTTTTTTTATAAATGATTATTATAGTTTTCCCAAACAAAAATTGTTCACAGTATGCTACAGAAGTAAAAAGTACGGCGGCCATATGATGACAGTAAACAGTGACACACACCAGTATGCAAGAGACATGAGGACTTACTTCAGTATGCAAGAGACATGAGGACTTACTTCGGTAGGCAAGAGACATTAGGACTTCCTTTTAAAAACGCAACATATTGTTAACATTTTAACAATTAATTCAATTGCAAAGGTTAGTTAGAACAATGCGCGATTGTGCATTGTATGACAACCAGAGTGTATTCCACAAGCCAGTGTTAAAGGTAGTACCTCTTTTTAAGCAGTTTTAAACTAGTATATCGACGCTTTTTTGTTCAAAGTGTTGTCAACTATTTCTGATAACAAGGACTGAAACTGATCCAAAATAATTAATTTATTTCATGTTTTTTTAGGTATTAAGTATAGTTTACGCAATAAAGATAACAGAAGTCTGCCCTTGGTATGTGAAAAAACGCCGTTGAGTGTTACAATATTAATTAAAAACATCCAGTAAGCAGACAACCAAAAGCCGTGCAAAAAGACTCAGGGTACATGAACAACACATATTGTTAACTCTAGCTGCTTAGATAGCTAATTAAAAGCATATTTGCTGGTGGTGTGACATAAATTTTAGCATTGTTCACTCGGGAAATCAAATATGTAATATAACACATATCAGGATAATATCATAACAGGGAAAGACTTCCCAATTGTATGCACGTAACTTAACAAGTATTCAGTAGTTTTATTTTTTGTGTCCGTTTTTACTCACTGTGTCTGCAGTTTGAGATAATCGAATGCATTACAAATTACAAAATATTGACCGGTTATTGGACGCAACGGTTAATCAGAATTTGCAACATGAAAGCAATTCAAAAGCGATGTCAAGAAAGCAATTTTCTTTATCTTAAAGACCCGCATGGTTAACGTTAAGGAAACACCGTTTATTTACGATCTTAAGAACTGTTATCTGATATTTAATCTTGATGTTACAACGTCTTGAAATTGTTTAAGTATATTTGTGTCGGTCAGTGTAATCTACCAAGCATAGTTGTGTTCTTCAAAATCAAGGATGCATTGTCTACTATTTCCTGATAGGCTTGTACACTGATATTGATGAACTTTGATATATATGTTTATGATTTAGTTCATACAGAACATGCATGAGTGGCTGTCCCATTAAATGCATCCACAAGCTTAATAAATAGAAACGTTGATATGTGAACCAATATAGTTTTTAATGAAACGAACAGAAATTAATTTCAATGCAGGTTACGAACCGATATGCACAATTGTATTAATTTCATTTTGTTTTGACACGCTAATGTTATTATCGGTATTACGTGTATATGGCCTTATAAACAGATACCTCGTGTTCTAACCACAGTCTTCTTGTGAAGTATTTTGGATAAATAATTTATGCGAAAGGTGCCCTTTCTTTAACGCCATGATTAACTTCAAGATACTGTCTAGAACAATAGCGAGCGAGCCTTCCGTTAATAAGAATGTGTATTGAAGTTTTTAATAATTTGAATTAAAATAATATTTGCATTTAACTCGAAAGTTTAATCTTAACCACTTTTGTATTTCCATTACTTAATCATATTAGTCAAAATAATATTTTAACAATGTCAGCACGGTTTCATCAAGGATATTTCAATGTTGTTTTTTACATTGCTAGTTGACATCCAGACAAAGTTGCAGTATTAGATTGTAAATTTTCCTTAACTCGTAGCAGTTTTTTTTTCATAAACCGTTAAAGCATATTTATTCATTGAATATCATTTCTGTTTTTTTCCGTAGCTTTATTTGAAGCTTTCAATAATTATCAACGATTGTATACGTTCGACAGTCAGGTGTAACAAATCAAGGTGTACTTTAAAATAGAACTCAATGTCTATACTTGCCTGATATCAACACTATGGTACCACATCTTGTGATTTTATATTATAGTCCGATGTATGTGTTCGTTTCCCCATGTGCGTATGAAAATGTGTTGCCCTAAAACCGGTGTATACCCGCAATACTACGATTTTCACTATCCGCTGTTAATTATTTAAAGCTGTTGTCATGTGTTTGCATGTGGGGCTATCAAACACTCGCTCTGCACAAACATTGTAAGAATTATAGTGTATGCATTATCCTCCACATGTTAAAAAAATAGGTAAAATAAATTAAAGACCATTAGATCGAATAACAAATGCAATATTACTGCGTTAAAATTGAAAAAGCTTTTTAAATACGATCGCAACGAAATTCTTAAGATTGTGTTTGTGCTGTAGAGTGTTATTCATTGGCAAACCCTTTCGAAGACATTCGTTACTATATAATCAAAAGTTGTATTATTTATACTTTATAGTGTAGTTTAACACACCGCATCAAGATATTATTTAAATATCACTGAAATAAACACTTTATATATGTCTCATAAAGAGTGCCCGTATAAAATAGAGCGAATCGGTTGAATGTGATTTATTAACTATGTGATACATTATGATGTTAATACTGGCGTTTCAATACTGTAAATGCTAATATTATTTACAGTTAAATCAAATTAATAAGAAGATCAACCACCAGCCTTTTGAGCAGCTTCTTTTAGTATTCAACATGTTTTATCGTTATACCAGAGTAATAACATATAACAGCATTAACTGGTAAAGGGAATGCCGACATACATTTCTAGTTCTTATGTTTGGATTTCTTGTTACACATAACCCCAAACACTGCACAATGGTTAAGCAGGTATTTGCATGCAATATAAATACATGGACACAAACATAAACGTTTACAATAAACGATTTCAATAAGATTGCATTAACCACGAAAGACATTCACCAATATCAACATAAGTAGAATGATCCCGAACCACAAACAAAATCGCAATCAAGCTTAACAAATATTTACAATAACAATATCATTAATAATATGCTTAATGGTTCGATTATCTGAAAACCGAACATAACGTTAGTAAATTCCTAATATGAACACGTTGTATTACATGATACAATATATTCCTGATAGTTGTGAGGTATACAATTATAATATGTTGATAACGTTAATAGCGAATATAAACCAAGTTATGTGAATCTGGGTCCAAATGCGGACAGCGTAGTTCCAGACCTGCCTGCGCTACCATATCCATTCAAAAGTCAAGCAATGTAACGGGGAAGAGTATTTGTTGACCAGCCTGTTCGAATGCGATGATGGTGGCATTGCACCTATTGTCGCAAGAACGAGCTTTAATCGGGATTGCCTTCAGCAAAACCTTTTGCATTATAGCTTTAATTGAAATGTGTCATGTGTCGAATAATACACACAAAGGGACAAAGAAATACACACAACGTATGTATTATCATCTATAAATACATTTCTAGGACGGATTTTTCTTAATAATTTGATGGGCAATTTTGGGCAATCCGATTAATCGTCAGTAACAAAAATGATGCGATGAAGATATTTTTGAAGACACTAATTGTAAATAACATCAGCAAACCGTTATTTTTTTTCAAAAGCGTGAACTGTATGCGAAAAAGATGTTAAAGACGTGCACATAACTTTTGTATTTGCCAAGTTTTGATTATGATCAACAGCTCATTCTTATCAAGTAATTACTGCTCCATTTAAAATAATATATTATGTTGTTATTTACAACTAGCTGCAGAGAATATGCCTGAAAGAAAATTAAAAACGTTTCAATTATGCTATATTTAATTAGCAAATATTGGTTTCAATCTGAAGTTGCTTCTTTGCCATAACAAGATGTGATATACATAAGTTTGTATTATGATTATATATATATTTATTATTTACTCATTTATTTATTATTTTATTTATATTTTTATTTATTTATTTATGTTGCATTTATATTGATGGCAAATTTTGCAATTACTTTTGGTTGGAAGATGTACTCTTGTCAAGTAGCTTACATGTAATAAACTATCCCTACATTTAGGGAAAACAGAGTCTGTTCTCTTTGGATCAAGGCCATCGGTAAAAATCCAATCTGCTCTTGATATTTCTAGAAAATGCAGCATCATTCAATCCAAAGAGTCGGTGAACTACTTAGGCGAAACTATTTACCAACGTTTGTCATTTGAATCCATGGCATTGTCAGTTATCCAAAAGGTCAAATCTAGAATTAATTTTCTCTGCAGAAAGAGCGAATTCTTCAGCTTCTATACTTAAAAATTGCTATCCACGGTGATTGTCCAATGTCATTTTGATAATGCTTCAGTTGTATGGTTTCATTCTACCACTCAAGCTATCAAGAACAAGATACAGGTCACTCAGAACAAAATGATTCGATTTGTATTGAACCTCGTTGCCGGAGCTCATGTTGGTAAAGCGCAATTTGCCATGTTGAATTGGTTACCAGTGATCTGAAAACCATTTGTCATGTTTTTAATATTAAGAATAATTATGCTCCATTATATATGAAGGAACATTTTACCTTAGCTAGCTCTGTTCATGAACACAACACTAGGTTCATTACCAAGGCTGTTTAAAGTACAGACCATGTTAAATGTGACTTGTACTTAATAGAGTGAAGCCGTTACTCTATCCTTTAGGTGAAAGGGTTTGGTAAAAGGACATTTGCCTACAGGGGATGCACTTTGTGGAATAATTTGCCACATAATATTAGAAACTCTTAAACATATAATAACTTCAAGTTCAGTGCTAAGGAACATTTTATTACTCTGCTTCATTCTTAACCATATTTGTTATGTTTTTATTATTATTATTATTTTAATTATTTGTTTGTTTCTCTTTCTCTAGGTTGTTCAGATTGTTAATTGTTTGTTGTCACTTAATTTTTAAATCTTGAAAAGCTAAATACATGTCGTTCTTAGCTTTATTTTAGAATAGTTATAGGTGCTAAGTTTTAACATTTTAATACTAAATAATCTCAAACTAGGTGCTATATATATGGTTTGTGTTAATTATAGTTGTCTTTCTTAAAGATGACTTGATGAAGGTGCTCAAATCTGTGATATATATTTCTATCTAATTATGTCTTTCTATGTCACACAACACTATATCTCAAGGACCACATTGGCAAAAAGTGTTTTTCAAACGCTTTTTGTGTCATCATTGATATATAATTATGGTTGGCATGGCTTCACTTATTTATTTGCTTAATCCATGCATGTTTCTTTCGTATTTATGTACATGTGTGTGTTATGCTTGTATTGCCATTTATTCTGCCATTATAAATTGAAAGTTTTCGTTAAAGGCGCCACGTCAAAATCATCAGTAAGCAGTCGGTTTGTGTCTATATAAACACATGCTCGTACGTTTAACGCATTGTTTTTGTTTCAGACGTTCCCAATTGGTATTGGCCACACAACTGTATTGCAGAAAATGTAATGCATTTAGTTTCTAAAGACATACAGAGAGTGTATTTAGACTCATACACAAGTACATCGTCTTCATACTAAAGTTCATTATAAGTAAGTATAACAACATAACATTATATACCGAAAAATACACATTCACGGACACAAATACAAAGAAACTATTAAGGTGGGTCTGAAATTTATTGAACAGTATTTTTTAGAATCGTATTTCTTATAACAATAGTTGCTTTGGTATATTTACATAAATTATACATAACTGATTTTACGCATTAAACTAATAGCTTTGGAACTATATACAGATGTGTTAATATAAAATATACGGCTTATATTTTATTTTCTTAAATCAGTGTAACAACGACATAAACATATAAAATGGTATTCATCTTCTAAATCCAAGTCATTACTACATAAACAATAACGTTCATTTCGCTTCTAATTATCACCAATAAAAGCCAACATGACCCATTTGTACAGAAAACTAGCATCTATCACACACACAACCACTATTTTACCGGTCTATAATAAAAGTTGAACGTCTTAAGAATAATGCCAACTAATATAATTGATAAACATGTACAGTAAGGGTATTCAGTTTATAAATACAATATATTCAAACACTTTTAAGTCACATTTCTTAATGATTTTCAGCAGATGAATCACAAATTGCAAAGTTATTAAAAAAACAAATAAGTATTTACAGTAATCTATTCCTTACAAATAACAGTATACACTTATACAATACAATGAACTAATACTTTCAATAAGTTTCAGATTGATGGATTGGTAAATCAATAGTGTGTGTTTACAATTGTATCAATGAACACATTGGAAATAGTCCTTTATATAACTGGTATTAATGCATATGCGTTATTCTGTATGGGACGACATGTTACCTTAATGCTGTTAGCCTAATTTTCCAGAACGAGACTTATCCATATGTCTTATGTAACCTCGTTTGTTAAGCCCATATGCTATAGAGTGTATACTTGCTTTATTTATAACCAATTATTCACTACATGTATTCTAAGTTAATGTAAACCGACTATGGATATTGCAACCTCACTTGTAGGTGTTTCTAAGCAGATAACAAAACCTTAACTGACGAACACACGGCGCTTTTTAGATCGTAGAGGGCGCTTATTAACACGTCTATTAAACACTATTTTATTAGTTATTGTCGTTGTCGATATGTGATTGGTAATTGCAAAACAAAATTGTGTTTAAAGCAGGGACTTGATGCATGATCAACTAAAGACTAAATAATCTGAACATTGTTGCACTTGTTTACTTTTCAGGATAGTTTTTAATACGAAGAAAAATAATTGCATGAAAATTGCATTTCTTACGTCGCAAATACGGTTATTGACAGATTGTTTTCATACGTTAGTGAAACATATACGTAAACTAAAGCACTTACATGCTGAGTGTGTAATCCAATTAAACCTTAAGATGTCCAGAAACATGTTGACTTAAAAAAAACTAAATTTCGATTTAAACATTCTACCTATGTTATGAAACGATTTTAAATGTGCACTGAAATTTGAAACCAGACTGAGCGCAAAGTGAGCATAAAATACGGTGTCAACAATAGCCTCTTTATCCTTTTAATACAAACGTTTATACAAATACGCAACCGTATTCATTGTACGGTAAGTGGAATGAAAATAAAAACAACTAAAACATGTTACTTAAACAATCAATTATTGTATAACTTGAAACAATACAAAACATAAAATCCAGGTAAACATTTATACTTATTCCATATACGTATACTTATAACGTTGATCACGTAGTTAGTTGATATAGTATTTAACATGTAGGCCCGAACGAATATAACATTGAAACACTTATTGGTTTCGAATTACATGTAATTAACTGATCATTGACACAAAAGAAACAAAGGTCAATCTTTTTGATAAACGATTAATGAATGATAGTTCTATATAATATCCAAAAGGAATTAAACATTTATAAGTGATGGACTGAAATGTTATGTTCAATAGACATATCTTCGTACGCGCAGTAAATCCCAATTAATTGATGCGATTAAACATGTTTTTCTTGTAATCATTTGCAGCAATCGTACAATCATACAGAGTATAATGCTTACAAAAAGCTGTAGCACCATACGTCAACACTTGAATGAGAAGCTGAATGAAACCCACATATTATTTTAAAGATATCGTTTTCCTTTCCATGTATTGGTTTCATTTCTAAATGAAACATATATTGACACTTGAAGGTACTATTATTTTTATTGTAGTTCCATTATGACATAATTCAAACAAAACATGATAACCGAACATAAATGATAATGTTTGCAAACCTCCTGTTTGTATATTTAATTCCACATCCACACGCTGGTATTGGTCATATGTATGTTTCAAATTGCTGACATCCTTTGTTCTATAACGTTCCATTAAGTGCTGACAAAATTTTAGTGTAAATATATGTAGTTTTAACGGTAAATTTTATTTAAAAAATTTACCTCAGTTTAACTTAACCTTAACACAACCCCATAATAATTGAAAACACAACAATTAATTCGTAAAGTAAAGTGATAAGTAGCAAAACAAGACTTACATAATGTTAACATGATGTATATTAAGAAAGCTCTGTACGATATGTATATTTAGTCATTGCTTTATTATCTTCTGATACACAGCATTAAGATTTGGTTTGTTTTTGCGCATATTATAGAAAAAGAGGATTGTTTAATGGCATTTGATCAAGTTGAACCGCAATGGTATGGATTGAACATTGTCGTGAGATTACTAAAGTTCCTATCAGGGATATGTTTATATCAAAAAGTTGGTATTGCCATGTGTTTTGGAGTTACTAACATTATACATTAAAAAATAATGAATCTCCAGAATCATTTTGCAGACAGCAAATACTATTGACGCTTTCTCCACTTATGTGTCTTTATAAAATTGCATAATTCGCATATACAATACTTTAGTGCGCTTATGTTCATTATTATCAAATTATATTATTGACACAAACTCAGCTATCAATTGCTTTAATATATACGAAAAGATATTATTTACTGACACAGAAGGAACATTTTCCTAGTGAGAAGACACATTGTCGTTAACCATTTTTAGTCGTTTATAATTGTAACAAATCTGAACTTGTTTGTACAGATGAATACTTGACTTCATTTTCTGTTTGATCGTGTGTGGTCTGATATTTCGAAAGATGTTGACAAACGTCATTTAGTCTTGTGTTGCTCGTTGTTTTTATCAAGATTCATCATAGGTTGGATTACCTTACTTTTGTCCATGAGCTGTATTTGCTAATGTCGAACTATAAATTAACTATGCTAACGATGCTAACTTATACCAACATTGACGTTTGTAATACAAAAAAGTGATTTAAACTTCTCGAAATCAATAAAAACAAACTAATGAAACGCATGTGTTATTTCCTTTGGCTTTAATTTACTTTATATGTGAAGCTCGTCAATTTATACGGTATATATATAGAGAGAATAGTAGGTTGGTTACGTGTATGGAGAATGGTTATCTGGCAAGTCGGAGGAATTCGGATCACCCGATAAGATCCTCCGACGAGCAAGATAACCATTCTTCATCCACGTCACCAGCCTATTATTCTATTTATCCTGTCACAAAACTTCTTTTTAGTTTATGCTTTTTTCACCATTTATTTACATTGTAAAAGAGTTTAATTGGAAAGTTTTGCTGGAATAATGACGTTATTTGGTATAACAAAATGACGTCATTTCACAGTAAAACAGAGATATTAGGTTACCAGGGGTCGCATTCCAGAAACATCTTAAGTCATTTCTTAAATATTTTCACTTAAGTTCAAAATAACAACGTTTTACAAGTATTTCTTTACTAAATAAAGACATGCATGTTTTTTGGCATTCCTCACATGACATTGACATAATGATGTTATTTTGATTTAATTTTCGATGCCTAACTATTGCAGTATGAAGTCAAACACTTAAGAAAAATTTCCAATTTAAGGATAAAAATAAAATTTAACTTAAGATGCTTCTGGAATACCACCCCTGGTAATCTAGCCTATTATCTTGTGGGATATTAGGTTACCTGATTATCGGGCTGATTTAAAGGCATATGGCAGGAAGAAACGGTAATATTGAGGTGGACATTTACAGCCGCGAATGCGTATATACGTATTTCTTTATTATTAAGGTTGATAACATAATGCGTTAATCAAATAATCATGATACAATAAAAACATAATAATCGTAAAATTTAAAATATGCTAATAACGCACATCTATATGTTGGATATGTTTAGAAATAAACTACTTTGTTAAGCTCAAAACAATATTTTTATGTTTCATGTCAGTTTTAACGTATGCTGTTGCATCCAAAGACGACTGCTAAGAGGTATAGTGATTATGCTTGTCATATTTGATCTGGCGTCTTTTGCTTATAATGTAATGCATGGATTTTGAAACCCATGACACTTCAACAAAAGAAACAAGCTCAGCAACATGAATGCGTTTTATGTCAATTGCAAACGATAAATTGTCTAAAGATGACATGACCATCGAAACGTAACCACACTATATACAGCATTACGACTAATGTCTAGTAGAAAATTAAGGACAATGACAAATTAAGAAAGATTTTCATTTAATTGTATCTTTGCGTTTGTCTTCTTGTTTTTCCTTTCTGCGACAAAACTTCTTTGGTGAATCGACGTTATATGTGGTTGTCGAGAAAACAAAAATTACACAAATACTGAAATGACAAAAACGCACGCCATTTATATGTTTTTCATGGTTAAGCCTGCATAATATTAACGTGCAAATGTATAAAAATCAAATACAAAAGCGTTAATTTTTGTAACTGAGTGAATGTCGTATTGATAAAGTGTTTTCAGTTACGTGTATAAATAATTCTTTCGTCTTAGACTTCGCCAAAGAGTTGAACATGCACAAATGTGGTACAAAAGCTTCATGTACATTTAATGAGTACAACAACACATGCATTGATACTTACACATCAATCTTCTATTTTGCAAATAAGACATTTGTCATCGTGTAACCATTACGCGTTTATCATACGATTTTTGTTCGATCGCGAATAGCCAAAACAAGAATGGCATGATTAAATCATGTATGGAACAAACAACTCTCCGATTGCTTGTCAAGTCAAGGATAAAATAAATCGTCCCTAAAAGATCCTGATTCCACAAGTGAAGCAACCAGCTTGATGTCAAACCTACTGCAAGATTATTTGTATGGCACGTTGTGAATGTTTTGAAAATGCTCGGATAGCATTCGACATAAAGGTGCAGGTTCCTTGCACCTTTCCGATAAAATGATTCCTATCAAGTTTATACTCCTGCTTGTAAATCAGAATTAACAACATTTAATTATGATTTAAGCAAAACCCACTTGGTAATGAACTCAATTTGCTTACATAACCTTAAATGCACACCATGTAACACGACACGTACATTTATAAACAATTTTGACAGTCTTGGAACGGTAAATGAAAACTGGTGTACGTTTACCAAGGACATTTTCACTCCAAAGCAGTTGGTTTATAATTGCATGAGTGACGTTAAGGACTATTTATGAAGCTGTAAGTCTAGTCTCTTAATCTGATATTAGTGTAACCAGATCTACTTTCTTAAGATTTGGGAGTGACGATATTATTTATGTATTATACACCGCATGGCGGCTGTACATGTGAAGAAAATTGCTTTTCTCAAGCTAAAATAAGCCAAGCAATCTTGCCGACGATTTAGTTTATCTCAGCCAAGTTACTCTCCAAGAATTTAAATTTATAATAATACGTGTTCTATTTGCTAATGCATGATCAACTAGCTTAAAATGCACTCAATTGTTTAAGTTCGGTTGGTCTGCTTGTTTCTGGTGTACGAACGTACAAATCGACCAAAATGACTTTTCCGGAATATCGTTGATTGTAAATATGTATATTACACTTGCACTTGACGTATGTACTTCGAGGCTTATTTTGAACGTATGCGTTTACTTTCATGCAACGAAAACGAGCCTCCCGACAGTAATACATGCCTCAAAATATATACAAATCGCAATTCTTTCTTTGCTTACATTAACATTTACTATCTGATGTCGCGTAGACGCCTCTAAATTTATACCATTTCATCATTTTACATCCAATATATTTATAGACGCGTAAGTGTACTGTAACTTGTATATTGTGATCTAACACAATACTCATTTTTCTTCAATTTTCTAAACCAGACATGCTGACGATCGATTCAAATACGAAATGCAAAATGAAATCAAAACCAATCATGGACGCGTGTCAAGTATTACAATTTCGTAAAGTTTGAAGTCGAAGAATATACGTGGTGTAGGTTCCATTCAAGGTTATATTACTGTTAGTGATTGTACGTTATTAAAGAAATAACGCACACATTTCGCAACATTCGTTACCTTAAATGTTTTGGAGAAGCGTTTATCTTAAGAAAGTAAGAAGTTATTTAACTTTACGTTTCTACACATAGTACAGTTGATGAAAATATGCCTTTATTAAATTACACAAACACATCGCTACATCGACGTCTTACCTAGTATAAGATTCCTACAACAAACTAAGGCACTAACACACAAAATGGTCTGCTTCCGAGAAAATAATAGTCATTTTCAATTACCGTAAGATAATGTTAAGCCGGAGGTATAGTTAATCCCTCAATGTCTTTGGATATTCGTTTTTGTGGTTTCATTATATGTTTATTCAGACACACATTCATCAAGCCTATTTCCAAACAAGAAATATCTTTAAAAAAGATATACGGCGTTGATTGTGGCTGCAGTTAATGAAAGGTAAAGACTTCAATGAATGAGATCAAAGATAGCGAATGTCTTTTTCTGTGCAGTTCTTAGCTGCAGCAAACGCAGTACGGGATGATACGCGGAGTTTTCGCGGCTTATTTTACATTATTACATATTGCTGGTCATAAACGTATAGATAATAACGTTTTTGTTTGTCGTTTGTAGACTCTCTACGGTTTATCATACGTTAAATGAACCAACTACATTACACTAAAATATTTCACTACAATACCCGTGTTTAGTGTAAATAATGGGTTCATTGTCATGGGATGCTTAATGCTGTTGCATACTAGGCATGCATTATATGGAGTCACACAATCAGATTGTTTTCTTTAATATCAATATCATCGCTCACATTGTTCTTATTCACCATCACGTACACGGTCACTACCACTAAAGTTCTCAGAAATGGACGTTCGGATAAAAGAAAAACACGATACATCAAGTAATTGTCGTTGTGTTTCCTATCACACATAAACCATATCTAGTAACACCGATAATGTAAAACATATATTCACTTTAAAAGAGTTTGTTTTTGAAGAGCACAATAGTCTTAATTACAATCTTAATGACAACTCGAATGTAAAGCATATCTTTGCTGCAAAATAAAAACACCATTTCGATTCCCGGAAGGTGAACATTCTGGAGAATGTCTTTGAACGATATAGCGAGAGCACTTTGCCAGCAAGCAATTTGCAATAGTGTTTCACCAAGCGCTTATCAGATAAATAGCTTGCAGGAATTGTTTGTTTTGTAGTTCACACTCCTCTATGAACATACTAAAACTTAAAAGCGTGGCAAATAGCCAACGGCATTGTTGATCGGTTAACTGTTAAAGGGTATCAATAGAAGCAGAGAAGCACTCTGATTCAATTAAGTAGAACTCATATGCAGACCAGTATTTTGTCAGAGAGGAATACGAAATGCCATGGGACGTCAAAAGTCGTTAATCATCCCACAATATTTGATCTGACTATTAATAGTGTCATTAATCACATCGAGCATGGGCCTTTATTAATATATAAACGTTCGGTATAAACATCTGAAAAAGCCGAACGTATGTTTTTTGTTGTCTAGCTTAATAGTATCAAGAAAATAAAGCGTTAAATGAATATCTCAACAAATTGACTTACCGTGTACGCTAAACGCGTATGTTAATGATATTGACATGCATTATATGTATCTATAATGGATTTATTTGTTTGTCTTATGTACGACATCATATAGCGGTCGTTTGCAAAGTTTGATCAAATAATGTTGCTTGCATCATATTATCCCTTTTCTAGGAGTTTCTAGTTTTATATACAGAGTAAAAAAAACTAGTTAAAAAATCACCATTAACACAAACATGACCGAATCTACACATACCAGTTTATTATGCATTCTGATGGCCTTTTGACTCGCCTTTAAATTGTCTGACAATGTTTGAATGTATTTAAACATTGATAAAGGTACTTCCTGTTGTCTGACTAATAACATAGACACACACTTCTACATTACTTATGGGTGTAAATGTCAAATTAAAACAAACATGAATTTCCTATTCAAATCATTTTCGAGTTTCATCTGTCATACAATATTGGGTAACATCCATTTTCATCAGCAGTGCTAGTGTCGCTTGAATAAGTCTTTGATGTCGATGCGAATCTGTTCGTAATCCCATATGTGCGAAACTTATTGACAAAGTTGATGTGAATCTAGCGGAAACTTCTAGACGCCCATATTGACAGCGTTAAGTGTTATATGTTATGTTTTATGTTGTATGTGTTATGTATTATGTGTTTTTCCTAGTTTGATCTTCAGATGTTTTATAAATATATAACATCAGCCTTTAACTTAATTGTTTCAAAACAAGCTGGGCAATGAATGAAATGTTATTCAACAACACTGTTCACGATCTATAATGACACAAAACAAACATGTACACAACCAAAAGTATTAAACCGATACAGAATAATAAATGTGTTATAGTAAGTCATTTATAATGACGATGCTAGCATTAAAAAAAAACGACTATTAAATAAACGTATCGTAGCTGATAATCAGATATCACACACACACTTGTGCAACTGAAAGTTTACGCTGGTTATAGTTAAACTGAAATACACAATATCAAATACAGCTTTACATAATATAAATACATACATACATAGAGATTAACCGATTCGCATAATTATGGTTATTGTTTGGTATTCAATTATAATTTCTTGTTAGAATTTCCTATATGTAGACTGCTAAATCATTTTCCGTTATTGATTTTTCGACAAACGAACTTGGATGATACCATAAGTGTAAACGTCAGAATAGCATCATGACGGCATATTTATTTTCTCTAAGTTATTTATAATGCTAATATGCTGTCTAAATATTTAATGTCCTGCGTTTGTTGAAAGTAAGAGAAACAATAATCATGATTATCTTGATGGTTCTGGGGTCTCATTTGAAATAAATGTCTAATGTTCGGTTGTATGTAATAAAGTGAATATTTCATGGCTTTCTTATTTCTAATGGATACATCCTACTCTTCAAGTTCAACGTCTCACACACTCATCACGTGCGGTAGAACTCCCGGAGTACCACATTAATGTAAGAGTTCGTATATACTTGTTATTATTGACCCGGTGAATCGATTACGTTGCAGAACTTTATTTTAAAAAACTAACATGATTTCGCTGATAGCATGGGCACACATGTTGATAAACATAATAACTTGTAAGTTCCTGCGATATTGTTTGTTTCATATCTACACTTGCGTTTCACAAAGAAAGCATTGCGATTAATCTTTAAAATCCGGCGTAAGCATGCGTCGCTGCATTGGAAGCACCGTTTTATTTAAGCGATTTGTTTTAACGTTAGCAAATTGATTATACAAATGCAATGAAAAGAATATGTTGTTTATGATTTCTATAACAAAACAACTAATCAACATTTTACTGTTCTTTTAATGATAAACATCATTTGAAATATGAAAACAACGCCTTGCATCACAAATGTGTATGCCAACATAGCATGTGAACCGTCATGTTCATTCAAATGGCTGTGTTGTTGCTCTTTAACTTTTGCTTTTAGAAGAACCGGGTTCGAAAGCCAACCCAGTCACATTGTCATCCAGTGTTTGGCTTTAAACGCTATTTTGAAAATACTTTCAAACTAGTCAAAGATTGATCGTTTTGTTAGTTATTTCATTTTAGGCTATTTCACCAATGTTTAAACTCCAAACCTGTCTCTTGAAAACGCAGCAGAATTTTTTTTTAACAAAATAGCCCATGCATTCTTCTCAAACTACCGAATAAACAAAGCATGATCAACACATTTTGCATGCATTTCATTCGATATAACAGTGTTGTATATTTCAAGCATGATATAGCATGTGTTGGGTGATTGCCTTTCAGTAAATATTCACTATGCTGACGTATTGACATTTTTTGTTGCTAAGCCGTACCAAAACAGTACACTGATTTGTGTGAAACATTGTAAAATATATATGTTTATATGTCGCTTAAATATGGTTGTATTGTTTAGTTTATTTCGTTTCATGCGGCTAGTAGTCAATGTAAAATTCACTATTAAAAAGATTCACCGTAACAAAATATGGGAAAAATTAATAAAGCCACAGGCAACCTCGGGCGACTCGGATTGTTTATCTGACCTTTGTTGATATTAAACCATTCAAACAGCATCAACACGAATGCTGTATAGAACAATAATGTAGTCCTTATAACTACACCATAATGGGAAATGTAAATCATTCTTTTGCCGCAAACTAATAACCAACATCATTTAGTTTTTCGGAAGAGACCAATTATACACGTCAGTCAACTTAATAGCTGGAGTAATTTTCCAGAAAGCAATGTTCGATTACAAATTTGCTTATAACAGAGCTTGCATTAATGTTATTGATTTTTTTCGTAGCGTATTTGACTATTTGTATTAACTGTGATCTTTTATTATGTCGTCGGATGTCCGTTGACGTTCTCCACGCTAAACAATTATTCAATAAAACAATACATATACAATAATAACTAATATGCATATCTCCATTTCTATCATTAAGCATGCGTTTCTTTTAAGTCGAAATATTTATATATGCATACAATATTGGGTTATTGAAAGCATATGCACACACATAGACATGAAGTGTGCTTTAAAGAGATGGACACATGCACACGGAAAAACTTGAACGTTAATAATTAAATTATAAAATGGAGGCGGAGAGTATCAGGTCATGAATTAACATGGGTCTTTTGAGCACAATACATCTAATAAATAGCATGTGTAGTTTGTATCTTAATTTTTAGTATTTATGAATGCATGGTAGATAGGTGCAAAACTATATTTGATTAGCATACATAGAAACATTTTATGTGTGTAAGGTACCATTCACATTGAATACATTCTCTTGATTGTGCTATCAAGAAAACAGGTGATCATGCGATACAATTTTTAATTTACATTTTTTCCCAGTAAGTTACTAACGTTTACCTCACTTCCATGTAGTTCTGCACTTTTAAGATTGTCATAGTGCGATTTTAAAAAGTCTAATCGTGTGCTGTATCGTATACATCTTGCATTAATACAGATAAAGCCTGGTGTAAATACAAGTGTTGTTGAAAGCATAACTTTATTTTGATTACTTCGTTCTAGTTTACATTAGAGTTATATATACTCCCACAGACATACTTAGTTCATTAGAACTATGGTGCAAACAAACAACAAAACACATGATCCTGTTTGTTTATTCGAAAGTACACAGAAACCGTAGCCACACACATATTGCACAGATGAACACTATTAGTGCATACGTAGTATTTGGTGGTAAATATAGGAAAAATGTAATCTAATTATCACAAAGAGTGTTCGCCTAAGATCACCTTTGCATAAATATTGCGGAATACGTTTATAATCGCGTGACAAGTTAAATTGTCAACAAACCATTTGAATTGTATAGAGCGTTTATTTACAAGGTGATAGCAGCTATGAAGTAGATATAAACACGATTGTATCTTTGATGGCACAACGATACGCTATATTAAGTGGTAATATCCTTATAATTTGTATGTAATTGTGATTCTCCCGTTTCTTGTAAAAACAATTATGACTATAGGAATGTAGGGATGACTGTATTGTTCTCATGTTGACATGTTTTTTAAGTGTTTATATAACATTTAATTAAATATTTGCAATGTATATTTCTTATTTTGTATTAATGTATGTTGCTTATGTTGGTTTGTCATAACACACAAGAAACTGTTTAATTAAAAACACAAATATAAATATGACACAACTGTTAGGTTTAAGAATCTTTTGTGTACATATTGACGATTATTTGTGTCATTTAAGTGTGATTGTCAAAAGCGGTTTCAACACCGACTTTTAAAATTACCTTATAGATTCAACATTCAAATAATGAAAACTTAAGTACCATGATTTCCCTTGTGTACAGTGACATGCTTTTAAACTTAAGTAATGTGTATTTTAAAGTTTTCTATTGACGTTATTGAGTAACGCAATGAAACCTGTCATAAAAGTACAAGACAAACATCTGAACCATGTATACTTATTGTTTCAAACCCAAAATGTCACTATCGATCAAATATGTGTTAAACACTGTTTCCCAAAGAAATAACTCGTACACTATTTTGCTGTATAACATACTTATATACATTGGTAAATTTTGACTGTAATTGGTACATATTGCATTTGCAAAAACAAAAACAGCGTTTGTATTCTAAGAATGTTCTATTGCCTTACACAAAGCGGTATAATCTTCATAATGACGAGAACTGATTACGCTTTCAGCGAAATCTGCATTCCCACGTTGCACCGAAAACATTAACAGCACAGTAAACATATTCGAACAAATGCATTGAGCGTATTGTTTGAAAGAAGTTAAAAAACGATCAAGATAAATATGATATTAAATGTGTGTTCGTGGATAATGCAACAGGTGCGTAAAAGAATCTGATGTTGGAATGCTTTCAGGGTTTCAAATTTTCTAACAAAATTGAAAAGCAAAGTTTTCTTATTCATCAAACATTCACGAAGTATTATTAATCGATTAAATAACAATGTGCAAATCGTATTTAATATGCATGTAACACCACAAGACAGATAAAACCACACTGTTATCATCAGATGTATGTATATGACGAATAGACGAACAACACCTGTGTTTGAAATAATGATTTATACTAAATAACATATAGGACAATTGGACTTAAGCAAACTAGCGAGACGACAATCACGTCAGTGTAAAATCCTTGCATGATGGTTAATTTTAAATTGAATCGTATAATACATGTATATTGCCATCATAATAAAAAAGTAAGTACAAGAGCATCATAGCATGAGTCCAACAAATTCTACCGTAAACATTAACACATCGAATCGCACAAAGGTGCTTATATTTGCTTTCAAACGATAATACACGTTTTAAACAATTTGAATTGTAGTATTCAAATGATGATGAAATTAATACATTGATATTGGCTATCCATGATTTCGTCAAATAGCGCTAAACATTAAACTACATTATATTTGAGATACACTGTAACTGAAATGAGATTGGTCACACGATTGTATTTATTATAAGACCGTTGCTATGTAATATAGACCCGCCCTTATCATAACGTACTAAACTTTGTCAATATATTCGTACAATAAAGAACGCGCAAGCTGAACGATGTCGACAGCGATTGTTCTCGTCTAACATAACATATTTCCCCCCAAATAAATCTAGTAATTGATACGTAATAAGGCAGAACATTTTATTATTATGTTTGAAACTTTACCGATTTAAATATACTAAGTGTGTGTTGTTTTGTGCACGAATGTTATGTCTGCATAATTGCATCGAATAAAATCGTTTTAGACGCGGAGTTTGTTTCTGAACATTTGGTTGCTGCAGCTTTTAAGTAGCCCATGAACTAGTTTTTATCTCTATTACTCTTCATTCACCGTCGCAATGCGGCTTACCCAGTTTTCATCAATTTATGTTTGAAGCTGGTGGTCTGTGAAGTGAACACGATTCTGTTTATTAAGTTTCTGGAGTTTCATTGTTAGTTTTCTAAATGTATCATATGCAATGCAAAACAATAAATGACTCATAGGTAAAACATGTTGGTAACTGTTCATCGTTTTGTCTCTTGTGCTGGCGTTGTATTAAGTGGATTTTAAAAAGATTCAATTGATGAAACTTTTCCAATTTATCCATTAAAATGCATAAATCTTTAAATCATGTGCGCTTATCAGATACATCATCAAAATATGCCTAACGACGGAGTGAACTGATGAATGCTTGACATAATGCTTAAACATTACGGTAACCACTGAATTTTGCTCGACACCATTACTCATGAAATGAACACTAGTGTTGTAATTAGCGAATAATACCGTGTTTTCTTCATAGTCCGAATTTCAATGTAAATAGCATCTCCGGAAGTAACCTTGTCGTAATAATCCGGGACAAATATCACGGATATGTAGCATTATCACTATATTGTTTTTACAAAACCATTTAGTTTATCATTTCTGTTAAATCATCGTTATAGTAAATGGCTTGAGAATATTATATTATTTTAACTAGGGGCCATCAACTGTCATTGGCAAATGCACATGTGTAGTATAAAGCCAATCGGCCAATTCGTTGACGAACACGATTTTCACACTTATCATGACAGTGAACTTGACGTTTGACCTTGTCACACCAATATCAATGGAGGCCATCTGCTGTCAAAGGCCAATGCACATATGAAGTATCTAGTCGGTCAATTTGTTGACGATTTATTGATCGGAAACGATTTTCACACTAATTGTTACAGTGACCTTGACCTTTGACCTAGTGACCCCGATTTTAATAAGAGTCATCTACTGTCTGAGGCCAATGTACATTTAAAGTATCAAGCCAATCGGTCAATACTTTGACAAGTCATTGATCGGATACGATGTTCACACTCATTGTTTCAGTGACCTTGAACTTTGGCATAGTGTCTCGGATTTCAATAGGTTTCATCTACTGTTCAAGGTAAATGCATATTTGAAGCACCAATCGGTCAATTCGTTGACGTATTATGCATCGGAAACGAACTGGTCTACAGACAGACAGACAGACAGACAGGCAGACAGGCAGACAGGCAGACACGCAGACAGGCAGGCAGACAGACAGACAGACAGACAGATTCAGATGGATTGCGCTAGTAGACACAGCATGAAAAAGTGTCATTGAAAGCGAATTGTGCATTTGACAATGGCAAAAACGACAACACATCATTCAGTGACAATACTTTTTGATTATGCTTTTGTCACCTGCAGTTGAATTAAGGTAGTGCACCTCTAATGGGCACATATCCAAATATAATCTAATTAATTATTTTCTTAATCAGCATCATTTCACTGAACTACATGCAAATTTGTAGGTAGGCTTTCCATGCTTTTTAAAAAAATATACCGATTTTTTCAAAACCACCCCCACGCTCGGCTTTTGTCCAGTTTATTTTCACCCCTGGGGTATATAAAAGTTCCATAATTCATTCAAATTTCCAAATATGGGCATGCAGTTGGTGTGTACAGATGCTGTAAAGGTGTTTAAAGTTTAAACAAGATGAAATAAGTATTCTTTTACAGACATTTATTTTTTACAAATTTTTATCTATGGAAGAGCACCATGAAATGTAAGTGATTTCAGCCAAGTAAAAATTGGGTCGGTTAAAAACAAAGTGTCATAAAATTCAAAATAGTATCATTTAAGTCATATTTTAAACTTAGTTTTTATAGAAACACTATATACAGCAAAAATACCAAGAACTAGACAGATTTACCGTTTACTTTTTGAAAAAAAATAAAAATGCAACATGCATGGTTCGTATTTTCAACAGTAAATCACCCAATTTCGCCATAACGTTGTTTTAATTTTAATAATTGAAAAATGTGCATAAAAATTGCAACATATTTAACAATAAATATAGCTTATATGCATTATTAAATCAAATTACGTTAGAAAATAAATAAAACGCGTCGCAAAAAAGTATACGTCGTCGGCAGGATTCGAACCTGCGCGGGAATATCCCAAAAGATTTCTAGTCTATCGCCTTAACCACTAGGCTACGGCACCTAATAGTAGGCTCTTCAACCTTCGAAGAAATCGCGGGAAATCATTAGAGGTGCACTACCTTAAATACGTGCATTGTACATATTTATTTAACACAATATATGCTTTACAAAAAAAATCAGAAATGGTTTCCTATGCTATCTCATAAAAGACATGGCGTATGCTTACCCCCATTCATTATCAACCACCCAATTTCAGTATTAATTTGCACATTACATCTATTTTGCTTTTTTTCCTTTTAAACGGCAGAGATATACACTCCGATATATGATCACATTCGGCTTAATATTGATATTTTAAAACATAAATAATACAATCTTAAAATCATCAAAATAATAAGGCAGCCCATTCATACAGCTGCACTTCACAATAAAATGTTAAGGTATTTCAAAACTTATATAGCAAATTAGTAATGTTGCAATAGAGACACTATCCACATTCCCACTATAAACACTATCAATTAATGTGTATTATAATGCAAAAAAATATAAAGAGCATAATATAGAAATTTAATGTTACATGTGTAGGTATATCGTGATCGTTAATCTATTTAAAAACGATTTATCTGTGGATCGCGTTTTAATAAACACTTATTAATTATGTAATCAGAAAATATTAAAAAGAAGCTTTGTATGACAGTCTTTCATTCTCCACTCTCAGACAACGTCTTAAGGCGACATTATAATTTATCACGCAGCTAATAACGCTTTATAAATATGTCAAAAAAGCATTAACGCTTGTATATATACTAAAGACATCTGCATGTTAACATAAATTGCTTAGTAAGGCATATTTTTAAGCAAGCATCGAACAACAAAAACCAAAACAAATTACATGGCAAAATGTTTTGGGTGATATTTTAAACGTTATTTATATGAATACTGATATAAAAGATAATTTCCAATGTATAAATGGTGCGCGTTTTAACATTTCAGCATTTGTGATTCATGTGTTGTTCTCGAAAACCACATTTACTGCCGATATGTCAAAAACAGATTTTCGAATAATTGCAAATAATATGACGACACCAGAGAAGTTGTTTTTATGAAACAACTGAGTTATAACTGTTTTTCTTTGTTTTGCTTTGCTACATTTCTTTCTACGTGACATTACTACGACATTTTATTAGCGATTTCACATAAGAATATGAAAATGCCACGTCCATTGCCTGATAATTGTTTAATAATACGATACAGGATGTGTACCACTATTCAAAAGATCATTAATCAAAGAATCAAGAAGACTGACCTTACATTACTTGTCATTTAACTCTGTCAGCGACACAATTCCTGTTATATTCTCATTAACTTAACAATTTTCGAAATTAATCGCCTCGTTAGACTCTTTGATTTTCACACATGTATTTAAGTAAAGTATTTGGTTGACTTTTCTCTTTGCTTGAAAAACATGTGTGTACAGTAATAACTTAGATTCCCAGAAAATAACATGTATATTGGACTTTATAGACAGACAACATAGCACTAGCAAACATTCATAACTTCAGCTGAGAAGTAAGAATGTTGTCACAACTGACATAAAGGTAAAACAAAAAACGCTATTGACTTATTTATTCTGATAGACCCAGTTACACGTTTCTTTACACGAGTATTATCAATAAGTTACTTGTATTATCCTGTACTATTAGTAGTGTTAAAACTACTGCTCTTCTTCCCATCTCCTCCTTCTCCCAACCTCTTCTCCTCCTTCTCCTCCTCCACCTACTGCTACTACTACTACTACTACGACAACTACTACTACATGTACAACAAAAACAACAACAACAACAACAACTACTTCTACTACTACTACTTCTACTATTACTAATACTACTACTTCTACTACTACTACCACTACTACTACTACTACTACTACTACTACTACTACTACTACTACTACTACTACTACTACTACTACTACTACTACTACTAC